>NC_056529.1:25215550-25270146 GCF_019175285.1 Sceloporus undulatus
GATAGATAGATAGATAGATAGAAGATAGAGAGAGAGAGAGAGACGAAAGATAGATAGATAGATAGATAGTAAGTACTCCCCAGTGATTCTTTATGGACAAGTCTGGTTTCTCTATGGGCAAGTGGTGTCATTTGTTTTAGTATATCCCTGTTTTGGGGATTACTTGCCCATAGGTTCCTCCATGTTTCTCTGGGGTGAAGCTGCAAATAAGGGGGGAAAGGCTATTCCTTTTACCTGGGAGAAGGTCTCTCTAGGAACCCCCAGGTCCTCCAGTGCAACTCTATGGCCAGCGCCTGGCACAGGTTCCTCCTAGAGTCATGCTGGGGAGCCTACAAATGCCTAGAGAAGCGTCCTCTCTAGGAACCTCTAGGTCCTCCAATACAACTCTATGGTCAGTTTCCAGGAGAATGGAGCTGGAGGCCTTAGAGATTCCTAGAGAGGACGTATTAATCGAACCCCCAAACGATCAAAGCCACAAATGTGGAGGGCCAGCTGCAGTTCAGTTTTAATTGTCATGTTTTAAACTGTATGGGTTTTTTTTGGGGGGGGGTAAATTTTTAGCTTGTAGGCTTCTTTGGCTCCTGATTTGAGGAGGAAAGTGGGCTACAAACAAATGTAATCAATAAATAACAGTAAATAATGTGGGTGTCGGAGGGCAGGAGCAGGAGATGGAGAAGTTTCTCCTTTGGACAGGATGGCCAGAGGCCAAGGAGGACAAGGCGCCTCAAGTTGAAAGGGACAGCCTCACTTTGGTCTTCCAGCCACTTTGGACTCAGCTCCCAGGATTCCTGGCTCTTGGCCCAGCAGCCTGGGGCTTCTGGGAATTGTAGTTCAAAACCCCTGGAAGACCAAAGTTTGGGAATCGCTCCAGCCCTCGTGAGAGAGGAGGAGCATGACTTGAGCTGTGGCTTTGGGGTTGCATCCCTTTTCCTTTTGGGAGGAGTGGAAGAGGCCCTGTTTTCAGCCTGGGTTAGGTCTGAGGTTCCCTGTCTCTGCCTTATGGTGATATTTTCAGGTATTAGTATCTCAAGACACCTGTTGCACTCTATCCATTTTACATGCATCTTCTCTTTTGCTAGCAAAGAGGTGCAGGCCCTATTTTGCTCTAAGCTAACGTGGTTTTGTGGCTTGATTAGCACAGTTGTTTAGGAAACATACGATGAAGAGTATGAGTAACTTGATTTAAATCAGCCTTTTTGCTGAGTGAAGGTTTGTTTTAGAATACTGATGTAAATCTGAATGTGTGACATTGAATGTCTTTTCCCCTTCTGCTCCTTTAGGGATCCAGGTCCGTCACGATCAAGAGACCGGCTACATGCACCATAAGTTCGCCATCGTTGACAGAAAGATACTGATCACCGGCTCCTTGAACTGGACCACGCAAGCCATCCAGAACAACAGGGAGAACGTCCTGATCGTGGAGGACAAGGACTGCGTCAACATTTTCCTGGAGGAATTTGAGAAGATTTGGGAGGACTACAATCCGGCTAATTACAAGTTTTTCACCAAATGAGGAAAGCCGGTGGCATAGGACAAAACTGTTCCTGGTACAGAAAGAGAGCTTAGCAAGCAACGGAAGATTATTCCACACAAGTTATTTTAAAATACTGTACAAGAGTTTAGTGGTGAAAGATAACCTACTGTCATTTTTAAAAAGTAAGTTGTTCTTTGATAAACAGAACATAAAACATATGTTTTATTTATTGAGAAAAAGTCAGAAGTCTGGAAGTAACTCCTAATTCAGATTCCCTAAGAAGGTCCGGAGCAGGAATATGTTCTTCTTATTTGTTCCCTTTGCACCTGGAAAGTTAGTTTTTCAAGGAGAAAGGTTTTGTTTTAGCTGCCTCCCAAAGTTTCTAGCTTCAATACACTAGATGTTGTGTGAAAGCAAAGGAAAGAGAGACTGTGTTCTGCAGTGATAAAGCCAAGGCCAAGGAGAGAACCGTTTCCTTTCCCCACTTTTTGGACTTCCAACACGTCAACTTGGAAATAAACACCTACACATGTGTGCTTACTTCACTGGTGCTTTCTCTGTTGTCTTTCATGTTTGGACTTAGCAGCCAAAACCCTACTTGACGCTGTGGGGAGGTGAAGGTTTGGTTTCCATGGGAGGAGACAGAGACGGCCTCCTCTGCCCAGCTGCCTCTCTCTGGGTGCAGTAGCTGGGAGGCTGCCAGGCACAGCTCCATCTTCCTGGCCACTGACTGCTGCAGAAATATGCTTCTGAATCCAGTTCATAGTCCCAACGAGAGTAACATTGATTCTATTGGTGAGTGAACACACAAGTCTTGTTGGGTCTGCTTTAATTGGACCAGGAGTTAGATTTAGGTCAGTGTCAGCATGCAGAATGTAGCTAGGGGCAAAAGTCTGAATGGACTCAAGTTGTTCTGCCCCAGATCCAATACATTGCCTGTTTCTCTGCAGGAACGTTGGGTCGATGTCTGCACGTGTTCCTGAATCCAAAAGTTGCTTTGGTTTGCCATTGCTGCCTTTCCTCTCTCAGGTCCTGCAGTTGCTCCCTTTCCTCTCCCAGCTCCCTGGCAAACCCAGGACAGGTCACTGCCTGGCAAGCTCCGCCATTTACCTCAATGTCCGCACCAGTTCACAGCCCAGAACAGTCACAGAAAGGTTTTTCCCTCCTTGGTGCTGCTGTGATCTGAGTGCCCTGTTTCTGACCTCAGAGGAGGGAAAATCTTTAACCATTCCAGTTTGGGAACTGGCCTGAACTTTTGAGATAAATGGTGGCTCTTGCCTTGAGTGTCCATCCCCCCAAATGTGCTTGAAAGCTAACTTAGGCGTGTTACAGACTGCCCCTTTGGGGCGGCCTGCAACTGGCCCTTTCCCCGCTGTATTGGGGCCTCAGCTGCCACAACGGCAGCCTCTGAGGCCCCGATCCACTGCTTTCCAGGCTGCGGGGAAGTGGCAAAAGGCCGCTTCCCTGTGGCCTGGAAAGCTCCAAGGACACCCGATGGCGGCAGGGAGGAGGAGAAAGGGGCCGAGTGGCCCCTTTCTCCCTTGCGTCCCTGGCACAGCTGTCTAAAGGCTGCGCCAGGGACACAAACCTCAGAAGGAGCTCCGTTTTGGAGCTCCTTGCGCCACGGAAATGCGCAGTGTGATGTCACGTCTGTGCTGCCTCGTTTGGAGGCAGTGCGTTCGTGACGTAATGGCAGCCCCTGTGTGGAATGGGTGCCGCCATTTTGTACGGACTGGGTCCGTACTAGGGTTAGGGGCGTCAGGAAGTGACACCCCTTTCTAACCCTAGTACATCCCCAGGACGTACTATTACACCCGTTTGTAATGGGCCATAGATTCTTAAAAATAATACCAGCTCACTCTCTGGATAAACCAGCAATATGTTTTCTAATTTTATGCTCTCCTTATAGGCCACCCTTTCCAGATTTTTTTATTTAGGGTTTTATTTAGGGTCTGAGCTTTGACAGTGGAGTCACTGTATAACTATTGGCAAAATGAAGCAAGTAACTGTTTGTTTCTAATTGCATATGGATTCTCAGCCATCCTTGGGGGCGTTTGTGTATCTTCAGGTGTGACTAGTAATCATTACCTAACAGCAGAGGAGTCTGCTTTCCAATCCAAGTTCATAAAATGTTGAGAGAAAATTTGTAATGGCTTGGCATTTACAAAGATCCTTTTTGCTGGCAGCTTAAGACATTCTTACTTAGGCAGGCTTTTGGTCTGTGGATTTTACTTGTGTAGTGTGTGCGTGTGTAATTGCTGTGCTGTTTTTATTTTTACAAAAAATAGTTTTAACAGATCTCTTAAAATTAGTGTTATAATCTTTGTAGAAGTTATTGTAAGCTGCCTTGAACCCCATGTTAATAGAAAGGCAGGATATAAACCCAATAAGTAAACAATAATAATACACTCATCCCTCCATATTTGCAGATTTGATTAATACGTTCTCTCTAGGAATAATCTCTAGGTCCTCCAGTGCAACTCTCTGGTCAACTTTAACTAAAACTTGCACTGAAAGACATAGAGATTCCCAGAGAGAATACTCTACTAGGCCTTTGTAGCTCCTCCAGCACAGTTCTATGGCCAGTGTCTGTCGGACGTTGACCACAGAGTTGCCCTGGAGGACCTAGAGATTATTCCTAGAGAGGCATCCTCTCAGGGAAAAACATGGTGTTTTTGTTATTTGCAGGTTTTTCATATTCACAGGGATCTTGTGCCCCTAAGCCTAGCAAATATGGAGGGACGAGTGTATATATCAGGGAGGGAGGGCAATTTCCCAGCCTATGCTCATGCAACTACCATGGCCATTTATGGCTTCCTTTTCCTCTTAGTAACTAAAGTGTAGGTGGATGCTGCCTAGGCTCCCTCTGACCATACCTGTGAACAACCATTGGGTGTAATCTACTGGTGTGCAGCTGCTTTGGGAGGAGGGCTGCATTGCACAACTGGCACAGGATAGCTCTTTGTGCAACAGCCACATGTAAGCATATCACCAACAGGATTTAACCATAGAGAAGTCAGCGCTTGGAACATCCGGAGGCATTTTTAATGGTAAGGACATGTAGAGAGTATACACAGTCACAGTAGTTGTGCATTGCTTCCTTGTTAGTCAGTTGAGTTCAGCATCTTTTTCTGGCAGTAAGGGGTGTACAAAGTGAAGGATGGAGGGAAGTGGAACATTAATTCCTTTGTGTTGGTTCCCATCTCCAGCTCAGGTACCTTCATCCTGTCCTAGTAAGAGTCTCATTTCAATAAAAACCGTCTCTGGAGCATGCCAAGGGTGGTGCAAAAATAGTTTATTACCATATAGTTTTATGTATAGTTAGGTAATTATATTTACAAAATCATCATCAGCTACATCCATGGGAACCCTGGCATGTGGAATAAATACTGTGACAAAGTGATACTTCTATTACAGTGAACAGCTGAAGAGAGAACCTTTTTCAAAGTGTGAAAATGGAATTAACAGAAAAAGATACCTTTCAGACTCATTAATTTAAAACACATTCTTCTTTGCAAGGCAGGCAGATTTCCAGCTCTCCAGTGAATCAGTTTTACCTAAATCTGCCCTGTGAGTTTTTCAGTGGTTAGCATCCCCTGTAAACAAAGAACACTCCCACAGCCTTGTGTTGCCTCTGAAGTTAGCAAGCAGCGGGAATTGTCTTCATGCTTGATTATCTTAGAGGACCACTCTTGAGAAACAGTCATTTGTCAGATTGGAAATGAAGCTCATGTGGGTCTGCTTCCCAGGCAAGGCAGGCTCAGAGTGTAAGTCTGGGCATCTTAGAAGTAGGCTGGTGACAAGTGTGAGTCAGAAAGAGCTAAAGTAGTGACACTGTGTGTAGTACTAGCTAACCTCTTAGCCACAGGTACATTGTGTTCAAACACATGATGGTTGCTATTTTAAAGTAGGTTAGAATCAGTGCTCTACTTGGCAGAAGGAAACAAAAGACTTAAGCAATAATTGCTGAATAGATTTGCCAGTTGTCTTGTTACTAGATTGTGTTCTACTGCCAACTCCCCCCGTTTAATTTACCCTCTGGTGGATTTTGAAGCATCCCAGGAGCTATTTGGACACCACTGAAAAACCAAAACATCTACATCGCCCTTAACCTTTCTTGATCATGCAGTCAGCAATGGGTCCCTCCCTTGTGAAAAACATTTCAGATTCAAGTAGTAAGGATGGCCTCAGCGCTGCACCTTTGCTGAAACTAGATTACAATGAAATACAGTGTAAGTAAACTGACCAGTCACCCTGCGTTAGCTGCGTTCTGCCATGCTGTTACAACACAATGCTGTGCGAAAGGGATGTCAAGAGTTGTGGGAATCAAAAGTAGTTGGTTCCCTTATAGAAATCATCTGCTTGCTTTGCAATAGTTAAAGATCCATGCAAGAATATTGGGAGGCTTAGGAAGAGTAGCTACCACCACCGTTACTATATAAATATAGTGTTATCTGCACACCCAAGAGTTGTTTTATGCTACTGCCAACTAGGAGGGAAGGGAAGTGAACAGGGAGGAAAACCAATGTATAGGTAAGTCCATTTAAAGTCCTGAAGCGCTGTACATGTTCTTTGGACAGGCGTTTCCAAAACTAAGAAGGTATCCGTCCGAGAGATTTAAAAATAGATTTGTAACATTCAAACAAACCAACAAACGTTCTGTCAGGGAAGAGAGCAGGTTTATCAGGTTATATACTAAATTCCTTTTCCAAGTCAAAAGGACATCTGTATTAGAACAAGATAAAAAAAAGTCACCCCAAAAAACCCTCCGCTAGTTTGAGTAATAAATATTTACATGGCGTGCTCTGAATACTATACAGGTTTTAAATTATTTTTAAAGAGGATAACAAAGCTTTAAAAATGGAAAACAAATTACAAAGGAAGGTAAGCGACGCGGAGCGTGAATGTGCTTAAAAGTGTTCACAACGAAGTACTGCGCCTGGACCACCAAAAGGCAAAAGGTCCAGTGGGAGTCTGACCAAGTCATTACACAAAGCAACGCTTCCTTGAAACAACGCACTGGGCTCCTTGCAGGCAGCCTCTGCCGAGGAAGAACGGCCTGCCTGGATTTTGCACCAGCGACCCTCCTTCTCCATCGCTTAACAGGATAAAGGAAAACAAGCTGCTTTAATAGAGGATGACTAAGTTCTGTTTCAGAAATGCGAGAAAGGGAAACAAATGATTTTCAGCAAACAAGATTTAGGAAGCCGCTACGAAGGTGTATTTATACTGTACATCCATTTGCTTGAACTTTCTCTTAGGCCATACATTCTGGATATTTTTGTAGTGTAGGTTCATGTAAAATGGAGCAGCTTGTAACAGAATATACCTGTATATTCATATAACATACGTACTTAAGCCTTTCGGAATACCAGCTTACTTTGTGGCGAATGGAGAGCACCTTGGTCACAGCAGTGTAGACAGTCTTGAACAAAAGGAAGTTTAACGGTTTCAGCAGTCATTTACACCAATTTAAATTGTGTGAAGTGTGAGCTTAAAGGAGAGCTGAACTTTTAAAAGGAGGAGGAGGAGGAGGAGGAGTGATCACAAGTCTAACTGCAATGATTTTTCAGGACATCATTTGTTCTTCTAGCACACTTATCTCAAGTCCCAGGTAAATATCATGGAAAAATAAGCTTCTTCTACTCTGGTTAAAGCCTAGTTTTCTGAAGGAGCAAGAAGAACAAGTCAAGCCCAGAAGAGATTTTTCAGAGACAAGCTGCCACATCTGCTTCCTCCTCCTTCACCTCTTCAGGGGAAAAGATGCTGGCTGTCTCAGTAAAGTACCAGCAGTTCTCTGCAGTCTGAATGTATGGATATGCAGCTAGAGCTATCATTGAAACCCAGCCAACCTGTGTCCTATTCATATAGCATTGAAAAAGAACTGCCAGAGACAAATCAAGAAGATGCAAAACCAAAGGTCCTCTAAGACCATGCTGCTCCAAGATGACAACTCCTCTTGAAGGAACATTACACAACCCAGTTTTATGACCCTCTTTGCTTTAGCCATTAATAGCAGCAAAGGTCCACAGCGACTGTTACTGTGGTACATTAAAAGATAATCAGGTACATGGATTAAAATTACCAGGCTCAGTTTCTGTAGCATGCCTTTGTGTGTATTTTTTGCTGCAAAAGGAGTATCTACTTTTAAAAAACCTCTATCACCGCAATGGAACTATGTCTCTATGCATTAAGGACAGCATGAAGATGCACAAGAGAGATGGGCTGATCTTGCTGTCTGGTAAATACAAAAGCTCATTTTACAGATTAGTTTCTGCCCAAACGTCTGAATAGGCTGCACAGCAGAAATTCACTTCAAGTAACCTGAAATCTACAGAATTAGTACAGAATGCAAGTAAAAGACTTTAAAATACAAAAAAAACGATTTTGCCCTTAAAGCTTACAGAATTAACTGTCATTAGAGAGAGCTACAACCTGCTCAACAGAGAGGAGTTCCCCTATTTGAGGGGAAGGGGATGCATGCATTGTTCAATGTGTCTCTATGTACACTGTCTTGGTTAGGAAAGACCACTGGCCCAGGGACCCAGTACATCCCAGAAGGTATTCAGTGCTTCCAGCATATTGGGTACAGCAAGCAGAAAAAAGAAACCCAGATGGGGCCACAGAACTGTTTTGTTTCCAATCGGTGACACTGAACATTAACATCCTACCAACTTGACCTGCCATTTCCCTGCTACTTAGAGCTCCCTCTCTACTACCATCATGCAACTGACTATCCCCACACAGATATGATTCGCATGCACAAACAGACAGAAAGTATTGCAACTGTTGTGTAACTGCTAAGCAAAACCCAAAGGCAAGCCCTTTTTTCCTTTTGCCTCTGCTTGGGAGTCTGATACACCTCACATCTCTCAGCTGTTTTCTGCCTTCGGAAGTAGTCCTACTTACAGTTCTGTACCATTCCTGCCAGTTGCACGGTAGAAGCTGGCAAAGATTTATCTGAAGGGCAAGTTAAAAAGTGCAAATGTCTTCTTCTTTAACAGACATCTTTAAGAGAAGAAACAATCTCTGTCTAAGCAGAACCCACAGGGAAGGAAAATCTGGTTTGCGCTGTGCTATGTATACACACAGGCAAATGCATCCCACTGAAAGAAGAGAGAGTGCCCTGAAATGTAGCTGGAAGAGGACAGCAGTTGCTGGTTATACGAAGTGGTAAATTCCCCCAAGAGCCTGCCTACTATTAGACTTATTTTACAAGGAGCTTGGCAAGCCTCCATATATCACCTGTGTACAAGCCAGTTTAGTAAAAGTTCTACGGTAAATTAAGAGGAATATATCTCAGATTTGTCCACAGAGTGGAATGATGCCAGATGCAATCCCAAATGCCTCCCCCTGCACCACCGACAGACAGCAAGCCAGTGTTTTTGTTCTTGTGGCTCTAGCCAACGCATTGTACTGAGGGAGACTGCTGTGTCAAAACCTGGTGCGTAGTTTGTTCAGGAGGTTTAAAATATGGCTCAAAGCATGCACCTAAGTGCTGAGTGACTCTCAACTGGCAGAGCTAAGCACAGTCTGTGGCCTCTTCTTCCCCTTCCCCAGGGCCCTGTTGCTTTAGCATTCAGTAACACAGAGCTAGCTTATCGATAGGCTGTTAAGCCTTAATACTGACACTTAGTGTAATGGATATACAGTAGGAAGGATTTTTTCTGTAGAACGCCAAAGAGTTGGATATGCCCTTTACCTCCCTGCTCCTATTGACAAGAAGTCAGAGAGTCCACTGGACAGCGGGCAGTAAAACAGCCAGATCTTTCAGTCTTTTCTGCCGAAGCATCCATTTAAAAAAAGGAAAAAACAATGAGAATCTTAAGGAACAAAGAACAAAACGAAAGGGTGCCTGTGCTCCGATGCTGCAAGCGAAGGAGGTGCACGTGATCAAGCCGAACAGAAAGGAGGAGAGAACTAGTCTTTCTTCAAGTCCTTGGATTCAAAGAGCTTGAGGCGCTCCTGCACCGTCAGGCCTTCCTTCAGACTCTGCACATGGGAAGACAAAGAGCAAGCTGTTAGAACGCTATTTTGGTACAGAAAATGGCAAAGTCCAATACAGAGAGCTGGCACAGATGCTCAGGCAAAGAAAAGGCAAGAGATGGCATCCTGAATGAGATTAGAACATGCTCGAGAAAATGCACCATTATGGTGAGGTGTTATTGGTGAATCAGCCCAAGATGGAGAAAGGCTACAGGTGAACTGGATTTGCACAGGCACAGCTGCCTTGAATGGCAGAGCCATTGCTGGGGATTCTGAGGCAGCTGGAAAAAACATTTTAAGTCATCAGTTTGGCAAAGCTGCCCTTTCCTCTGCACCACAACAACTTCATACTAGGATCCTGCCCTGCTTAAACACCAGGGTGGGGAGGAACAGCTGTCAAGCAAGAAATCCAGTCGACAAACATTGTCTCCTGTCCACACAACATTTTTTTCTGCTCTTGCAGATAATATAACTGGCTTCTCAGGCAACTTCTGGCTACTCTTGCTAAGTAGCAAGTTTTGATCAGATTCACCTGTACCAGGGTTTAGCATGAGTGGATCAAATGGTTGCCTTCTGAGTATAAGCTCTGCTTATTGTGGAGAGTTAAGTCTGAGGCATGCACATTCCTCCAGCATGCATGTTTTGTCCCATGCCCTTAATATAACACCCTTTGTGCATCTGAGAAGGTGTGCATAAGTCCTCCAGCGATGAATGTCAGTGAGGGCAGAGTGAGGCAGAAGGGTGGGTGAGCCACAGGCAGCCATTCATTTGTGCCAAGTTCTAAAAGTCTGGTTCTTGTTTCTTCCACCCAAACTCCATGTAACTGGGGTGGATGGGCAGGAGATTCTCATTAGCCATGGAGATGTGCCCAGGACATGCATTCAACGGTCTGCCCTCAAAGAAGCAGCAGTGCTTGGATGGATTACCTATATGACTGGAATCTGGTGCATTTCAGTTATCCCATGAGACCTGCTCAATAACGGACTGTTATTGGAAGCAAAGACAAAACAGAAACAAGTAACACATAAATCCCAATTGCTTCAGCAGCCCAACTGTCCCAACCATTTCCCCCTCCCATTTTGGCGAGAACAAGGCAGTGCGGCCCTTTGGATCGTCACAAATTCCAAGATACAATTTGCTTCCTTGCTCAATTAATTAATGAAGTCATCAAAATAGAACAAAGCATACAACATGGCAATAAAGAGGAATCCAACTGCATTAAAAATAAGCTGGGACTTTCTGTGTAAAGGATAGACGTGACACACATTAAAGTCGTGGCATATTATCAAGATCTGAGTTCATCTTGCATGTAACAATATATTATTTGCATTTGTGAGTGCAAGTTACATACCAAACCTATTCAGAGACTCTTGGGCCACTTCAGTATCAATACTAGAAACAGCATGCAGCTAGGTACCCAGTTTTTTTAAAGCTTACTTCTGTGTGAGAGTGCATATGGATGAGAGCTTTATAGTGAATGCAGAGTCAGGGAAAGAACGTATACCCAGTCCTTCTCCAGGACAAGAGGCAGAAAAACCACCCCATGCAGTCAGACACACACTAAACCACCAAGACCTAGAGATTGTAAAAGGGGGGGGGGGGTGTAGATAGCTGCCATTTTGGTAATTCATCTTAGAATTCAACAGGCCATCGTAAACTAATCTCTGTGGGTGCCCCAGATGTGGAAGCGTAACAAAGACCACAAAAACGCACCTTTGACCTGATGTTTCTTAATTGCCGGCCAACACTGGTCCTGTCTTTCTTCAAGAAATCAGGGTTGCTTTTGGACTTCATGATATCTAGATGGGCAAGAAAGGGGAGCTGTTTTTACCCTCCTGTCAAAATCGCCACAAATGCAAAGTGTCTTTCTACCACATGGATTTAAGAAGACACCCCCGAGAAATGGCAAGACCCATCGACAGAAGACTGACCATAGCCAGAGACGGTGCTGTTCTCCGGAGACTTTTCACCAAGGGCTTCAGTGGCTGCTTTGAGCTGCTCTTTCAACCTGCTTATGTCACAGTCTGCTTTTGCTCTCACAATGCTGAGTTCTGTGTAGATGTCTTTATACTTATCGCTGGCGTATTTTTTATCCTTGGGGGGAAAAAGAGAGCAATTTCAGTTAAGGAAACCTATTCAGTTGAGTCTGAAAAACTGGTAAGAATACATGAGCCACCATGGAGAAATGGGTTTCTATCGTGGCAAACTGAAAAGGACAATGGGAATTACAGTGAGGTTTCTTACAGCATCTTACATGACTGGTTGCATGTAAACTTCTAGGTTTGGGTTTGGTCAGTACCTTGAGGGGAAATGGCCTCAGAGCCTAGTCTTACCTGTCTTGCATTCCATGAAAGAAGACATAATAGAATATAAATAGAGTAAATCTGCCAGCAAGGAGAAAGATTAATAAACTAATGTCTACTCCAAGACTATTACCCTCAATGCTGTTTGCAACTCATCCTTCAAAGAGCTGATCTCCTGCTTCAGGTACTGGATTTCTGATTCCTTGACTCGCAGCAGGACCTGCAGGTGGGAAGAACCCAGACATACCTTTTATCCCAAGGCAAATAGACACAGTCAATTGGGGGGGGGGGGAAAGGATGTGAGTCTATCTCTCACTTGTTGGCCCCTTGAACACCCCTGAGCTTTCTTTAACATATGAAACTGAAGCAGAGGTCACTCACTTCCAACTCGTAGGCATCCTTGCCTTGGGTAAGAGGTGAACCAGCCGTCTCCATCCCGCCCTCCCCAGTCAGTAGTGTCCGTAGCCGAGTGATTTCTGCAGCTAGACGGTTGTTTAGCTCCTGTGAAAATACCACAAAATGTCCATACATAGCAGTCTTGGATAAATATGTAAATCCTAGCAACTTGAAGTGTCCACTTTTCTCTTGCTGGGATGCCTGCAATCTGACAACTCTTGTGGTTCTTTTGGCAGTTTTTAAAACAGATGTTTTAACACTGTAACAACCCTTTTAAACACATCCTTTCACAAGCCCTGGTGACTACAATGAGACTACTGTGAATACTTTTCTGATGGTCTTCAGACTGCTCTGAAGTTTGGACTGCACTGGTAGATCTAAAATACTGGGTAGATTTGCCTTGAACACAGGCAAACCTATTATGTATTTATTTCCATATCAGAATATTCACAATACAGTAGAAAACTTAAACCATCCAGAGGAGGACTGGGATTTTGTGCCGCTTGTAGGAAGCAGCCTTCCATATACAGGAGGACTGTCTGCTGGGAGAGGCGGATGTCTCGGCTGTCATCACCAACGCCACAAACGGACCCCTTCCATGAATCTATTCTTTTAGCTTGCAGCTAAATTTCAGCAACAAACCACATTATGCATTGTGTAAAATTCTGGTAAAACAATGCTTTTCTATTACTGCATGTTGGAGGAGCATAAAAACGGTTCAGAGAAGTGCCCCTTCTTCCACGCATACAGACGCCATGTTAAGAATCTACTTTTAACTACAGATGCCAATGAACGAATCACAGGCTTCCTTCATACAAAGTAAGTGTTTTGCTACTGATCTGTTTGGACCTCTGCTCAATGCAGCTCAGAGCACCCTAAAACGTCTGAGCACAAATAACCTTCAGCTGGATTGCTCCCACAGGGCTGGGAATACAGATGTGGGCCCCATGACCAACAGAGTTAGTACAGTTACTGTTGGAGTGCAACTAGAAAGTAACCTTCATGGCAAAAAAAAGGTCATTTATAGAGTGCCACTGAACTGAAAGTCACTTTAGAAGACCCTCAAAGCCACGCATTTCTCTTCCCCAACCGAGAGGTACAAGGCACATGATACTCAACCTGGTTGTGTGCATTGAGCTCCTGGTTCTCCCGCTGGCACTGGCGGAGGGCCTGCCTCTCTGCCTCCAGGGCCTGGGCCAGGTGAGCGTTTTCCAAACACTTCTGAGAATACTGCTCTGAGAGGACTTCAAGTTCACGCTGGACAGACTGAAGCTCCTCCCTAAGGAGGCAAGGAGAACAAGAAAGACTATCATGCAAGGCCAGCTGTAATTAAATGGCTGTTTAATATAGGACAGGAGGCAAAAATGGCTAGCCGTTTGCACAATCTGTCAAGAAAGGAACACTGAAGTATATACAGTAGTGGTTTGCAAGCAGCACAATTCATTCCCTCAAAGTAATTGGCCAGTTAGCTACTCGAGTGCAAGCACTGTATGGAAATGCCGCTTCTAAGTAAAACAAAATATTCAAACAAATACCAAACTGGATGTTGAAGGATTGGACCAATAACAAAGGTGAATGGTCCCCTCCCCAAATCGGGGAGAAGACAGTCTATCTGAATCGCCACTTTTATAAATTCAGAAGGCATATTTAAGAACAGCTTCCTCCTTTTCCCTGCGGCCAAATCCGGCCACGGTGCAGGATGGCAAGCTGTTCCATCAACTGTCATCATCTTCCAGGGCAATGAACCGATAAAATGCCAAAGAAATGCATACAGGTATTGTCTCTGGAGAGCTTCTATGTCTGAATTGATGCTGCTAATTTGGGAACGCTGAGTCTTCTCCAGCTCTCGCTCCAGCTCCTCCCGGTGGGCATTCTTCATGGCTTCTATGGCTGGGAAAGAAAAGGAAGAGCACCAATAGTGTAACTAACCCTGACTTTCTGGCTTCGCCACCAGAAGAAGAACCTAATGCTAATTCTGTTTACAACTGGGCTGCCTTCCCCTTTGCCCTCTACCTGAGATGGTAGCAGCAGTCTCCTCTGCTAGCAAGCGATCCTTCTCCTCCCGCAGCTTCTCCAGTTCTCGATGATGCTGCCTTTGCAAGTCTTCTATCTTTTTCTGATGCGTCTCTTCCATAGCTGCAAACCCTCGTTCACATGTCGCCTGGGGGAAAAGAGGTGGCGGTAGGGAATCCTGTTACATTCTCGTTATACGTTTTTGTGATCGAACTTAAACATGGACATATGATTACGTAAATGGATGAATGGCTGGATATGCAAAGAGATGGCTGTAACTAAAGGCACAACACTAATGGAATAAACATGTGTGAGAGGAGGGGGGAAGGCATGTTGGCTGTGTTGGCACTCATCTTAAAGAGAAGATTCATAATACCTCTCCAATTGTAATTTGATGGGGAAACTACCTGCAAGCTGCTTGATTAAGACAGTGATATTTCAGAACCTTCCAAAATGGAAACTTCCGGGAGAATGAGATATTTTTAACTACAGGAAGAGGCTTAGTGGTCTTAAGTCAGACCATTTTTATTAAGACTAACTGGGGGGCTACTTAAGTAGCTGTGCACCACTGTGAAATATAGCATAGCTATTGCATGGAAGTAGTAAACTGAACTGAATGTCACCAAGTATGAAGACGTGTGTACTCTCTTTATTCCTGATAGACACAAAGTTTTGACAGACTTGGAAGCATATATTCATGACATGCCTTGGGATGAAAGCAATTATACTGTCCTGCCTACTTGCAGTCATCTGGCTCATAGTCTAACATGAAGAGATCACTGCAAAAAACCACGAAACAAAAATCCACCGCTGTTCTAGATTACATTTAAAACCCAGGGGCATATATCACTTTCTCGGCATTATTTCTTGTTAATGACTCCATGGTAAAAGATCTAATGCTCTGCAAGGGGTACTTGGTAGGATACTTAAAATGATTGAAGACACACTATTTAATTGGTTTTAAAAATGAACATAAAAAATGTCCTTCACAGTCAAGTAAAGAGAATTCACTGGGTACAATTTCTGCCTGAAAACAGGAGTACAGTACAGTATTTCTTTTCTAGGCCTGCTGTAAAGCAGAACTTCCTAGTACTTTATTGTGAGATTCAGTAAAATTCATCCTGCAAAACCATCTCACTTTATATAGCTATTCCAACTGCTGTTGAAGTAGAACCTGAATAAGAATACCCTCAACTCAACCCAAGAAGGCCTTAGGATCCAAGGTTGACAGAAAGAGAGCTGAAATTGTAACAAAGGTTTAGTTGAAGAGCAGCTACAGGCAATCTATCTGGAGTTCTTAGGTGATAAAGTCTTGTGTAGGTCATATCTGTTGTAGTTGGGAAATATCCTATTACTCTTATTACCAGCTCAGGCAATTGATGTCATGCTTGAAAAGGACTATAAAGCAACATTTCTGCTTATGTTTTATGGGCTAGTCCCGGATACTTCTTTATTTAAAATGTACTATTTGCCTAACTGCCATGGGGCATGATTCACATCTCTGCTCTCTTTTGGCCCTCGCCACTAGCCATCTGATGATTCTAGATGCCTATTTGCCTTAAAAGAAAAGGAGGGAAGGAGCAATGAATGCACTGACATGAGAGGAATTTACATACATGACTTATTAAGATACATGACTTATTTAAAAAAAAACACCTTAAGATTCTCAAAGTCTTTCTGGTATTTCTCCCGCAGCGTGGATGCATTGCCTTCAAGGTGCTTATTCTCCAGCTCGTCTCTCATGACATTCATCTGGGCTTCTAGTTCTTGAATGCGCTCTCTTAGCCCATGCATGGCATTCTGCTCACTTTCAGAGACCTGCATTCCACCACTGGCCTTATTTGCTGCCCATGTTTCTCTTGCACCAGATGCTACTGTGGGCGATGTTTCTGGGTGCTGCTTCTGGTACTCGTCCAAGGATTCCTGCAAATGCTGTAGATTCTGGTTGTAATGCTCTTGCAAGGCCTGCAGCTCCTTACTGTGGAGGACTTGCAGTTCTTTCATCTTAGTCTGGAACTCGCCCTCCAAAGCCTGCATTTGCTCAAGGTGATGCCTTTCTAAGTTGTGCTTATCTTGCACAAGGACATCTAGACGGAGGAGCCCCTCAGTTTGTTCAGTCTGTAACATGTCCTTAGTCTTGTTTAGCTGCTCAACAACGTTTTGGATTTCCTCTTCATAACTACCCTGGAGGTCTGACATTTTTTGGCTCTGCTTATGCTCTTCCTCTTCCAGGAGCTTCCGTTGACTGTCGAGCTGCTCTGCTTTGGCCTTGAGTTCTGCGTTCTCTTTTTCGAGCACAGAAATCATTTCTGCATACTCATTCTGCTGCTTCCGGAGCAGTTCTTCATACTCTTCTCTGAGAGAACCAACGGCTCGTATGCGTTCCTGACACAGTGCATCAACATTTTGAAGAGAGTCCTTGTACAGCTTGGCCTCCTTTGCATACTCCAACCTGGCTCTGTAAGCCCCATAACAAACCTGGGCCTGGACAATCGCATCCTGCACTAGTAAAGAAGAGTAACGCTCAAGATCCCCCATGCAAATATCATAGGGAGGACTGTAAGAAGTCTTTAGGAGTTTGTGGCAGTCTTTCAGGGCATCTTCAGGGGACAGAGATAAGAGAGCAGCAGAGATTTCTTTGAGGACATTTGCCCTGTCTTTGAGCTGCTGAGCAAGATCATCATGGACAGCAGCCAGAGCCTGACTGCTAAGATCCTGCAAACTCTGGGCTCCTGCCATGGAGCCATGAAGGCTTACATCCCATGCTGTATGGACTCCTCCTGAAGCATCCTCTTGGATTTCAAGGGCTTTAGAAATCTGGTGCATAACTCCATCAAAATCGGGTGTCCTGTAAGCTTTAATGATTTCCTCCAACATGCACTTATGTTGCTGAAGAGCTGTTTTAGTATTGTGGAGGTCTTCTTCAATGGCTTTTAACCTCTGGTGAAAGGATTCTCTCATTTTCTGAGCAACAAACCCAAGCTCTGCTTTAACCAGTGTGCTGTCTGCAACCGACTGAATGAGGCACTCTGGGACATTGGAACTCAGTCTCCCCACTTTCTCGCTATCTTCTTCGCCCATAGCACCCAAATGTTTCCTTAACTCCCCTACCTGACTCCAAAACTGATCTTCCAACACCAGCTTTTTGGATAAGACATCAGCCAAGGCTACTGCAGTATGTGAAATGTTTGAAGGCTCTAACAGAACTGCATCCACCGTACCATGGATCTCTCTAAGGGTCAAAGAAATCTTAGAAGAAGCATCTCTCAAAGACTCTGCTATCTGGTTGATCAACGAAGATTCAAAAGCCACCCTCCTGGAAAGCAACCTCAATTGGTCTGGTTCAGAAAGTTCCAGTTGCTGCAGGGGAAGATGAGCTTTCTTCTCTTCAAGGCAGCTGCCTTCTGCATGCAAAGACTGGGCTGAAGGATACTCTTCTGCTTGATGGTCAGGCAAAGAAAATGTCAATTGTAACACCTGGATTGCATTAGACAGAGTACGTTCCATATTGGATAGGGCATCCAAAAACACCTCTCTTTCTTTTTCTTTGTCAGATCTGGGCAACAATCTGAGCTGTTCTCTGCACTGGCTTAAGCAAACCAAGGCTTGGTTGTTTCTTCCATGAAGCCCACCCAATTCATTGATATGGTTCTCCATCAGCTTAAGCTTTGACTGCTTCTCACTTTCCAGCTGTGAAACCAGCATGCCGACTTGAGTCAAGCTCTCCTGAAGCTGTTCCCTAAGCTGAGCTTCTGTGCTGGCCCACTGGTGATGGAGGGCAATGAGAGTGTCTTGATTATGGCCTTGCTGGCTTTCAAGTGTCATGGTTACATCTTTGAGCTTTTCTTCTGTGATATAAAGTTTTGTTTCCAAGGAGTGAATGATCGACAGATAAGTCTCAGGATCACCTGCGGGTGGATAACAGGGAGCTGGTTCTGAGGACATGCTATCTTCAGAAAGGGACCTGTCCTGGCTGGTGTCGGAGGATGTGCTGCTGGTCCATGTCTTCTCTGATCCATCGGGGTGAATGTACTTTTGGCACTGAATGCTGGAAAAACGAATCCTTTGTCTTTTGGCTCCTGGAATTTCTACATCAGGTTTTGTTGAGTCCTTCTGAAAAATTTCCCTTTCATTAAAGTCTGTAGACTTGGATGGAGACTTGCATTCCTCTGTGTTCATTGCTGTATGCTCATGTATTTGCCTCTGACTTGTATTGGGGACTTCATCATCATCCATACCATGGATGGCCATGCAATCTGAAACTGGAAGCCTTCCTTCCACATGTAAATGTTGCACTTCCTCTACTATTTGTCCAGTATCAGCAATGTCTGCTGCTATATTCTCATCAGACAGTATTTTCAACACATCTTCTTTGGCTTTCTGATTTTCTTCCATTTCCTCTATGCTGCTGGTCATGGCGGCCTTTTTAAGTAAACATTCACCAAAGTCTTGATCCTTTTTCTCAACAACTCTCAAATGGGTTTCCCTCACTACTCTCAGCTCTTCCTCCTTTTCTTTCAGGACTTTCTGCAAGTTCTGAAATTGTCCGGACACCACTTCATAGGAACGTTCCAAAGTGTGATAGTGGCTCTCTTCCAGTTGCAGCTTGGCTTGTAGCTTGGCCACCTCATTATCAGACTCGGCAACTTGATTCATCAGCTCTTGGAACCGGGACTTAATCTGATCCCTTTCTTCCTCAAGACTCTTTATGTGATCAACAAGGTTCTGGATGCTTGCTTCCTTCATTTCCAGCTGCTCCTCCAGCTGGTGGACAATTTCACTACTTTCAAATTTGGCCGTCAGTTTTTCTGTCTGCAAAATTTCCATTTGCTGCTCACTGTTTTGAAGTTGATTCTCATACTCGCTGGCTTTATCCTCTACTTCTTTCAAACTCTGGATCAAAACCTGCTTCTCCTTCTCACAGCTTTCTAGCAAAGCCTCATAATTCCTTTGGAGTTTCTCTTCCATCGACATGCGAGACTGCTCACTGGCACTCAGCTGCCGGCTCAGGTCAGCAATCCGATCCTGGAGCCGCTGCACTTCCTTCTGGTAGTCTCTTTGCAAGGCCTGCTGTGTCTCCAGATCCCTCAGTTCTTGGGTCTTTTCTAACAAGAGTGCTTCTGCCTTCTTCAGCTTCTGCTCACTGGATTTTAACTGGGAGCTCAGGGCTGTTTCACTGTGCTGCCATTCTTCCATCTGCTCTTGCGCTTTCTTCTTTTCAGCTTTCAAGTCGTTCTTTAGCTTAGCCAGAGTCTGCTCCTTGATGGAGAGCTCTGCGGCGGCATTGCTGAGTCTTGCTTGCAGGCTCTGAATCTCGGCCTCATGGTGCCGGATCACATCCTTTGCTTCTCCGTAGCTACGCTTGAGGGACTGGATCTGCTGGTTGATAAGCTCCTGGCGCTGACATTGGGCTTCCAGCTCGCTCTGGAGGTCTCGATTGACTTTATGAAGCCTCTGCCAGGCCCCCGATGAGGAAGCGGCGGCCTCCGTCTTGAAAAGAAAATTGATTAAATAGGAGATTAGTAACACTCTTGAGTCCCAGTTCTGAGTGTCACACCTCTGGTCATAGACCAACTCCTTGACATGGTTTGACCATGCAACCCATCTGCTCCAATTTTGGATGTTGCCAGTTTTGTTTTGTTTTGCTTTTTTTAAAATCGCTTTTATTCAGAGAAATAGGGTCAACTTCTTCCAGGTTAACAAACAACATGGATGATAAACACCAAAACAGCTTTAATGCAAGACAGCTCAAGAGAAACAAACTGAATAAAACAAAATAAGAATGATGGACACCACAGGAAAAAATAATGACACAGGACAAGGAGAAGAAAGGTTTGAAAAGGAGTGAAAACTGCAAGGAAGAGATGATGGCCAGCAGTGCCTATGAAAACCTTTTGTAAGTCCTGGAAGACCTACCTTTGGGGCTCAAGGCTAAATTGGAAAACCTATTTGGGTGGATTTTATTTTTGTTTGATGGGGCAATCTAAATATGACTAATGCTGTGTGTGCAAATGTCCACATTTAAATAAGCCTTTGCAAAGCAAACCATGCAAAGCTTGAGATCGTGTCCTAGGAAGGTGAGACCAAGAAGCAACACAATGCCTCTCTCCACTCTTAAGAGAAGGCAGCTGCGCCACATCTTTGAAATGAGTGTTTTTTGCATATTGTGAAAAATAACCACACACACAACTGTAAGTGAAATTGAAAATGTGGTGCCTCTGGACCCGTCTGCTGTGTTTGTTTTATATTTAAGCAAAGACAAGTGAGAAGGAAAGAAGGGATACGATGAGAACATAAAAGTTAGAACAAGGAATTACTGGAGAGATTTGAACCAAAGTCATGATGCATGCAGAGAGAAAAACTTACAAAGAATCATGCAAGAGTCGGACAAGAAACAACGTGGCTTGGCGAATACACAAACAGAAAGAGGAAAGAAGCACAGCGTTGAGCCTCATAATTTGGCCTGCCTTGCTGTACTGTAGTTTCTGGCAGGGACAGCCCACAGATGTGACACTCAGGTACATTAAGTCAGATAACATGCTTCCACAGGAAAAATAAACTCATGCATTATTATCCACACCCAAGAGAGATTAGTAGAGCGGCTTCCCCACCCTCCCCGCAAAAGAGCCAGAGGATATATTGGTATCTTGGGGAAAGAAGAACAATAGTCATGCTGAACTTTCTTTTGGCATCCAGTGGGCTTCAGGAGCTCAACTTGCAACCAAGCTCAAGGCAGGAGATATGCAGGAAAGGAGGTTACATTACAAGAGATCAATGAGGGGCTTCAGTTCAACATGCATGCGATCAAGCCCTGGAAATATACAGAACCTTGACTGAAAGGAAAACCTAAACATTTGACTTAGGAATCAAAAATGGGTCCAGTAATGATAAGGTCTGTTCATTTGTAGAAAAGTGTAACCAAATGCTCATAAGGATCTGAAACTACCGGCTTTTCAGAAGTTATCCAACACAAAACCAAGCAAGAAAGGCCATTTTTGAACATACTGCTCTTTTCCAAAGCTACTACAAAACAAAAGGTACATCCATGTAATAAGAAGATACAACACTAAGTACTTAAAACGGTTATGTTTACTTTTATTGGATGCATTACTTATCTATAAGAAATTGGAGTATTTTATTTTACATTGGGGACTGCCATCTAATTAAATAAACTGAATAAATCTGCACCTATATGTATATAAATCAAAAGAAATGCACTCATCTACAACAGAAAATACAGACCAAGGGGTACTTTGCATGGCGCCTACAACGGAAGCAGTTTCAGATGCGTTCTTGATTTTGTTTAAGAATATTCCTGAGCAAGAAAGTTGAGAATGGGTAAGATAGCCAAAACACTGGATAGAAGGGACACTTGTTTTTGTACATGTACCTGTAGAAAGAAGATTAATACCACCAAAACCTCCTCCCTCCCCATCAGATGACTGAAGGAGTGGCACACCACTACCTGCAATACTGGCATACTCACAAGCACCTTGGACTGAAGCCCCACAGAGAAGAACCACAATCACAGAGAAGGATCTTCCTTTTACCCTCCTCCTACCTGTAGGACATAGCCTTCCCGGGCGCTCTGTTCACGGCCCAAGGCTATTTTCAGCTGGTCCTGCAAGACGCGATTCTGCTCCAGAAGATCAGAGGCTGCTTTCTGGCTCTGCTCCAACTGAAATCAAGACAGAAAACAGGAGAAGGAAAGATGGGAATGGCCAAAAGCATCCGCAGCTCAGATCAAAAACTGAACATGTTGTCAAATAGAAACCGGGTGGGTAAAATGGAAAGATTTCCCTGAAATTCATAAATGGAAGTGTTATCTTTATACCCTGTCAAAGCTATGGAGCAGAAAGCAATCAAAGAGTTTGGTTTAGGAAGCAATTTCTCTCACAGACAAAAAACCAAACTGGCTCCACACTACAACAAGGTCTCCTGCAGCTTTATCTGCCAGGGTTTTTCCTTATTCCACACACCTTACTTCTAACGTGAAATATTCCTGGTCCTTCCATAATGGCCTCAGTGGCTCTGCTAACATACTTCGGGTATGTAAGAAACGCCACTTATGATGGATTGGGGCTTATATTTCTTCCCAGATACAAGCGACTCGCACCTGACCCAGATAACAAATGTGACTATGTTGCATTGGCCTGCCTTTTCACTGCCTCTGAGATTGAATTATTTATGACAGAGGCCACAAGAGCAACAGGACAGAACAAATAAACTAAGCATAGTTAAGATGCAAAGTGAGCTGAGCTGCTGGAGTTTGGAAGGAGCATAAAGGAGTAAAAGCATACTTCTTCAACACCACCACTGAGTTGGTAATGGCTAATATATCTGTACATTCCTCCCCTAAGACAACTTGACTCTGAGATCTTTCAGACCACATTGTGAATATTTATCCAGAGATTAGCATATCCCTGCCCAAGGAGATCCTAATACAGAACGATAGTGGGGGAAATGCAAACAGAGAAGGAAGAGTGGAAGAATGACTAAGGGGACAGCAGCTCCTCACACTTCAAATCAACCTCTTTCTGCTTCATCGGAGCCAGTATCATTGCACTAGTCCTTGCATCAGTCCTAAAAGGCCCTTTGTGCAAAAGCTCAATCCACCACATACCAGCCTTCCCACTTTACCTCCTTTTCCAGGAGCGTGGTGAGGTGCTGCTTGTGGAGTGTTTCGCTGCTCTCCTCTGAATGTGCGAGATGCAAAGGGGCAATGGGGACTTGCTTCTCCTCGCGCAGCGGTGTTGTCTCTACTTGGTGCCAGCGTTGCTCTATCTCCACATGAACGTTCTGAGACTTTGCTTCTGAAGAGATGGGCAACCCTGGAAGTCTGTCCACCTCCATCCTAGAGAGGTCTTCAGCGCCTCCCCCATCAGGAGCATCCAGGCTTTCAAATCGCTTGCGCCTCTCCTCCCTTCGCCGAGCGCGTTCTCTCTCAAGTTCCCCCGAATCTCCATCTTGGAGACCAGGCTCTTTGGGGAAGGCTGTGGCACTGTCTTTCAAATTCTCTGCCACATTTGCCCGTTCCTGTGCCAGGGCTTGCTGGATGGGACGGAACTCAGCCCAGTCAAAGGTTTTGGAGCGACCTTCTCGCCTGCGTTCCCGAGCGCGACTGCGCTTGTGTTCAGGGTCAATCTCTGCTTGCTCTGCATCTTGTTTCTCACTTGGCTTGGGACAGGCGTCGAAAGAGGAGCTGGTCTTACTCCTCTCCTCTGGCAAAGAGCTAGTAAGAATGAACCAAAGGAGACAGAAGAGCAAAAGAGCATTAGGCGTCAACGTAACATTCACCCCCACATCCTTAACTTTATCCTAGGGAGAAGACTGAGCCAATGTAGTATAGTGGTTAGAGTATTGGGCTGTTACTGACCAGGCAAACCTCTTTTGAACAAATCTTGCCAGGAAAACCCTGTAATAGGTTTGCCTGAGGGTTGCCATAAGTTGGAAACAACTTGAAGGCACACCAGCAACACAACATTGTGGCTCAGAAGAACTTGGTGAAGAAACTAAAACCTGTTGTAATTTCAGCCACTCCACCATCCCTGAAGCTTCTGGCTATGAATCCTGATCTACATTTAGCACTTAACATCCATCAGTCAGTGGTACGCAAATGTGTTTGTCTTGAGCCAGAACCCAATTTGATGTTTTGAAGCTTTTCAGAATCATTTTACATCTCAAGCCATAGAAAAAACCCTTAAGAAAATAAATCTCAATCCAGAACATACCCAAACATTACAAGCAGGAAATATTCATATATTGAAGCTGGGTAAGTAATGAACTTTGATAACAAGACTAGTCAAACTAGGAAGCTTTGCATTAAAAAACTTCTTACTAAGCAGTCTGGACACCAGATTATGAAATGTATTTTTCCTTTCATGAATGAATATATACTAAAACAAACCAATGTGATGTGTACTAAAAAAAAATACAAATATTGGACTTGTTCACCTGTTTTTGAGTTACAAGCTGCCCTTTACGCCTAGGTTTCTGTTTTAAACTGCCCTAACCTTTTGGCTGGTTTAGTCCTCCAAGTGAAGATTTGGTTTCAACCAGTTGGATCAATTGTCAGACTAGCTTAACAACTGAAGGGAAGAATGAATATAGGAAAGCAAGCAACTATTTGAAGAAAAGGACAACTGGCACGTCTCCAAAAGGATTCCTTGGGAAAGATTCTCCATGAAATATCTCCAAGCTAGTCTTTGTACTGGATATTCAGTCTCCTACACAAAGGGTAACTTCAGATCCCATTATCGCATGCATGCTGTGCAACCTCCACCTTTGGCAGTGCCACTTTTGCACCTAACAAAAATGGAAGCTATTGCACCTTTGGTTGGATGAGATGTTCCTGCCCAAAGCTATTCGGAGTTGATGCACGTGTAAAAATCATGCAAAATATCTGTTTGTCACTAATGTGTACACCCAGAAACTACAGCGCCCACAGCAGCTTTGAATACATACAATAATGACAGAATGGGCACTTCAGCCTTTTTGTATTAGACATCTTATATGCCCTTTTCTGTATTTATATAGAAAAAAAATGTAGAGCATGAAAAAACTGTGGCTTACAGGCTTGAATTTCAAGGTACTACATTGTTTTGTTTCTTCTAAAGACAGGAATCAGCACAAGGCCTAATGCAAGCTATTCACTGACAAAGAAAGCTGCAGCACTCAAGGTCAATGTTGAGGAAAGAAAAAGAGAGCAATGCACACAGGCAGCAGACAGGCAAGGTAAAGGGAAGGCGTTTTGGGCATCTGAGGAGAGCCTAAAATGAACAGTCAGACAAGGCCTTTCAACAAAAGATAACACGTGCCAGCCTTCGGCATGCAAGTTTGCAGACTGGGTTTGAACAGTAAGACAGTAATAATCTAACTCCAATGATTCTACAGAGAAACATTCAGTCACAAACCACAGAACAGAACCCCAAGGTAGACTAATAATAACAAAGACATTTTATCACCAATACCATTTAAGTACTCTCCTCAGAACCAAGAATATATAAAAGGGCAGTATCTGTATGACTCTTACATGAACGCATCAGATTACCTTACTTTCTACTGGCTTTCTGGATTGGCTGCAATGAACTATAAACCTATGTGCCTCGGCACAGAAGCATCCCAGAAACAATCTGCTCTGAAGCACCAACTGCAGGTATTTTTCTCCTTATGTGTTCCATACTACAAGCATTTGCCATCTAAGATCTCTAAGAAAGGAATACCCTAAAGGCACCACATCCCATCTAATCTTGGAAGCTAAGCATGGTCAGTCCTGGTTAGTACATGGATTGGAGACAGCCAACGTATCCCAGTTGCTGTAGGAAGGAACTGGTAAAACTACCTCTCAGTATTCCTTGCCTAAGAAAACTCTATGATGCTCCTGGGATTGCCATAAAGTGACAAGCTACTTGAAGGCACATGCACATGCTTGAATGGCCCAAATGTCTATCTGGTCCAGCCTTCTGTTCTCCCAGCAGCCAGCGAAATGCCCACAGGAAGCCCATGAACAGGACCTGACTGCAGGACAACCTTCATGCTTGTGCTTCATACAACTTGTGTTGGAGGCATGCTGCCTTGAGACTGGAGGTAATAGATGGCCATCATGACTAATAGCCACTGATAACTGATTTAACTGGCAAAGACTGCTACCTTGGATATTTGTGTCTGCTTCAGGCCCTCATCATCCTTAGCAACATGGTGCAGCTGAGGAATGCTCTTACCCAATCCTTACTCTTAGTATAAGCCCTGCCACAAATGATTTTAGATAATGCATGTCTTGAATGACTTCGTCCAAGAAAATGGCATAGCGATGCAATTTGGTCCCCAGCTACTTAGCAAAATGGTTGGATCCTCATATGACTGTCCATTTTTCCTGTGTGCTTGATGCTTGTAATTCAGAAATGTTAAGAAGGATTTCTTTACTACATTGGTAGAGCATCTGATTACATGAATAGCTATAACAAAGAAGAGCTGCAAGAGACACCATAGTCCTTTACTGTTTCAACACTGATCCAGCTGTACACAGAAGCACCCAGACAGCAGTGCAGAGGATTCATGCTGGTGGTATCTTCAGTTGTTGTCTCCTCCTGATCAGACTTGATGTCTCTTCCATGGTACACACTTCCAACACAGAAAAGTCCCATAAGATATTTAGTGGACCATGTGAAAACATAATGTGGGTAAAGGCTACGGCTTCCAGGCAATCGCATGTAACGTACTGTAATGTTTCTAAAAGGTAGCAGTTCATAGTTACCCTTTATATTTTCAAATACTGGCTCTGCTATGGTGACACTCCCATGTTGTCAGGATAAGAGAGAGAGATCGCTGTGCCAAAAGAGACAATTCAGTAGCAAAACCAGGCCCTGACTCTTTGTGCCCTCATCTTCACCCTCGCCTGCACATTTCTAAAGCAGAGAAGCAAGACTTGTACCCATCCATACTGCAGCATAGAGAAGAGAGCATGCAGTGAATCACAAGATATACAAACCACAAAACGTTAATACAGGAGAGAACACAGTTTTCCAACCTGGGCTTCAGCACCGATAGTTTCAAAGAGAAGCTTTTCCTGGGAACGCATGGAAATTAAACATATGAAGGAGTGAGGAGAGAAAGAGAAGAGGGCACAGAAGCACCCAGACAGCGGTGGGGTGATGTACAAGGGAAGGTAAATGGACCCCTTTGAATTGGGGTTGCTGCTTTTTTGGGGTATCCTTAAGCCAAAAATTCTGCCTTAACAAAAAAGTGATGCTGATGCATTTGCTCCTTCCTTGACACAAGTAAAGGTAAATTAACTAGAAAAGGTTGATCTGCATGACACTGAAATTCAGGTTTATAGCACAATGCACCAAGGTTTATGGCTGTCTTATAGCATTCTGCTATAAACCAGGTTTGGGTGCCATGCAAAGTTATCTCCTTGGTATGTTTACCCACACATGAAAAGGGAAGAAGAAATGGGTTGCATAAATTTGTTTGCTGCTTGCTGATATGGCTGTTTATCCAGCCAGGAATTCTGGCTTAAAGTAACATGTGAACACAGCTCATGCCAGCTGTTTTTGTAGTCTTGGCTTCAGAAGAGATATTGGTAAGGAGTTGATAGGGAAAGAGCAAATGGGGCTAAGAATTAAAAGACAAAAGTGGTAGAGGAGTAAGATAGGGACAGGGAAAGAGAAAACCCTTTCTAAAAGCAGACATGTGGTGCTTCAGTTGTTCAGAATGAGATGATATGACTTATCTATGTGTAGCTTCTGGAAATCACTGAAGAACACAAGGCCTATAATCTAACCTCTCAAATGTGTATTTCTTTAAAGGTACTCCTAAATGGAGGGATAGGGGAGGTTTTGGGATATAATGCTGATTACACAGTTAACTTTCCTTCAGGAACCTAAAAAGATGTCGTACCTAAAAGAGATGATCACATTGCAGTGCTTGTGCTTATGCACATACAAGGGTCATGCTGCGATGTGAAATTGGATCAGATGCCATCTGTTATCTTTCTATACTGCTCTCTTCTAAAAGTACTATAACCCACAATACTGACCCAAAGTCACCAAATGAGAAGAGACTTGAGCATGGGTCTCTGATCCCTCCCAGTGTGTCTAGACATTGTACCACATTCGTAACAAATGGTGCAAAACTGGAAGAGGCCACATCTGAGAAATCTGACAATCCAACAGCAATTGCCATACTCAGAAGAGGGGAATGGGGATGGAGGATTGGAGACTGAAAATGAATAGGTTCAAAAAGAAGATGTGCAGAACATGTTTAAAACAAGAAGGGAAGAGGCCAGCTGTCCTCCTTTTCCATACCTGGTCACATCCGGCGCTGTGGTGGGCCGAACGTGCTTCATAATGGTCTGGATCCAGTTGCGCCGGATCCCTGATGTCATGGCAGAGAGGGTGAACTTTCCTTCTTTAGTCTAGGCAATGGAGAAAAGAAACATGAAGGAAAGAGATCTTGCTGAGCTACCTCTCAGGACTGGTCCTTGTGGGGAGGAAGTCAGCCTTATGCCTCCTCCTCATGCCATCTATATTGTAAAAAGAACATATTTGGATATTTCCTATTGGGGAATGATGAACTTTCAAGAAGTCAAGCTGGATCAATAAGGACTCCCAAATTGTGGTCCAGATATGGGAAAGGATGAGTAATTCCATGCAGACCTCTGAAATTTATGCAAGTGGTAACTATGATTCACCAACTGCAGCCACCTCCTGTCCTGTCTCACTATATGATCCCCTGCTGTTCCCCACGTTTCTTTTATGACCCACATTAAGATCATAATCTTAAATGGCAAAACAAAATAAAATCAACAGCTCAGAAAGGGCAGAATGATGACCGTTAAAAGTTCAGCGAAATAGGATTCTCTTAGCTGGTGCCTCAAACATATTAACCAAAGCTACAAAAGGTTACCCAGAACACCGTAAAAGGAAGATCTTTCCTAGCAGCTGCCTGCCTTGCTTAAGCTAGTTGGGGATTCCAGGTTCTCAAATGCTGATCACAGACAGTGCATATGGGAACTCAATTTCCAATCACCTTCCTCACTACATGACCCATCATGTTCTCAAAGCTTCTCTTACATGGATCTGGAAGCCATAGTTCCGCTGAACAGGGTATTCCGTGACATCAAAACACGTCGACAAGTCAATTTCCCCATCCAAATCAGCAGCCTAACAAAACAAGGAAAGGAAAGAAAAGTTTAACAACAGCCAGTCAGTGGCAAAACTTTGAAAGGTGTCTCTCTTATCTCCAACAAGTTGCATGCAATTATTGATTCATTTGCTCATCTATAAAGCACCATCAACGAGCATGAGGAAATTAAAGGAGGAAAAGAATTATCTTCAAAGGAACTAAAATGCAACATGGGGTGAGAAATCGATGTGGGGCAGAATGGGTGCCAGCCCAAACTAAGCACAAAAGCACCAAAATAAATAAACCAAGCCTCCATTGGCAATGCCAAGAGCAACGTACCTCCTCTGCCACAGAATCTCGGTAGTATCTCAGGCTCTGATCCGTCAGGACAAACCAATGTTTCTTCCACTATTAAACAAATAAAACAACCTACTGTCATCTAAAGGCTGTGGCATGTATGTATGTAAAAGAGGAAAGGATCTTGCTATAGCCCCTTCATGCAGTCCTCCATGACAGACAGGATTCATTCATATTCTTAAGACTCTGAGGACAACACAGACTCATACAGCTGAACATGAGGACGATTCAGACATTGTGCCATGAGCGCATCTCCAAAATCTCGGTGTGGGATTGGGACCACACTAGAGGAGGACATTATTGCTTTCATTCTGTGTAAATGCTTTCTGGAGGGACTGTAAATGTTAATCTGGGAATTATGAGCTCCCCCATGTCATTGGACTATAAGGCCCAGCAGCCAGTCAGCATAGCATTGGGAAAGCTGGGAGTTGCAGTTCAACTGAAGGACTGAAAATTCCCATCAGTTAAATTCACCATTTAAAAAAAATCTCATTTTCAGCCTGAATTTCGGAATAACAATGTCCCCCTTCAGATTTGTAGAGCAGGAGATGACTCTCAGATGCCCAGGCAAATGCACAACTATAAAAAAAGACCTTGTCCCAAGGCTACCAATGACAATTTGTTATTACAGATTACAAATACACCAGAGCCCTGTCTCCGTGTTCCTTCTTAAATAGAAGGGAATAGGACAGGAAGAGCGAGGAACAGGCTGCTTAACTGGAGCAGGGCCACTCTCCCGTGTCAGTAACATTGTCTGGCAAACCGGCAGAGTCTGGGAAGAGAACATTTGACCACGTTGCCTCGGGCGGAGGAGAGCAAGGCAAACAGCTGGTCCTTCCATTAAGCGCTGCCTCCAAGGCATTCTCATTTAGTCCAATTACTTCCCCTTACTGTATGGCAGGATGCCTGGTGCTGCGCTCAGCGCTGGAGCCCAAGAAGTCAGAGGTGGAAACTGGCAGCAAAGCAGCCTGCTTTTGTTGACAAACCCAGGCCTTGATATTTAGGGAACTTGGACATAGAAGACAGGGAAGACTTAGGGCTGGTTGGAGACCTTTTGCTGCTTTCATTTATTCCTTTATTTTTACAACTGATGTTCATCACTGTAGGAAAGGCGTGCAACCCATTATAATTCATCCCTCCCACCACCTCCACCACTTTTGGGGGCTAGAAAAAGGGTGATCAGGGCAGTTCAAGGGCCACAAAAACAGCTCTACGTAGCCCAAGGATGAACTTTGTTTAGCCCTGAGGTAAACTGAAGGGCTCATTCCAGTGTTCTTCGATGACAGTCCCAGAAGGAGACAGATCAAGCACATGTTTGTTGCTGTTATTGTTGTGATAGTTATGTACAGGGATATAGCTTCAGATGAGGAAGAAGTCAAGAAAGGTTTATGTGTCTCTTATGTGAGATGGTTTATTTTGTCATTTACTACATGTAGAACTACTGGATCCAACAAAGCAGTAACTTGCAAAAATATGGATGAAGCCTAAATACCAAATAATAAAGCACAGAGAGGGGCTGCTCCACTTCCCTGAAGAGAAGGCAGAAAAAACCTTTAATGGTTATTATTTGCAAGATGCACCACATTCTGCTACAGCAAATGCAAGCAGGCTTTCCCAGAAGGCTTACCTGCCCATCTTCATACTGCTTGGTCAGCCACCCTTTCTTGAAATTCAGCAGGTCAGGCTGCAAAGAGAAGAGAAGAGCAAAATCTAGAGTTCTCCTCCAAACTCAGAACTGGACTGTGATGCACAACTGCAATGGAGAGAAATCACCCAGGCGGTCATTTTCCTAATGCAAATCTGAACATAAATGAAATCCTGGTATCTTCCTTACCCACGAAATAAGTTTGTACACACAATAAGGAAAGAACTACCTCAAAAAAAGGATATCTCAGAAGATATAGCTGATTCTTTTACTCAACTGGTTAAGGCTATATAGTGCTTTTAAAAACCATCTCTCACAGAATGACACAACAGACAAAATTCACTGAGATCCTATGAACCTGGAAATTCCATTTATGGGTGGAGTGGCTTTGGAAGGAAAACAAAGAGGTTGCAGATTTATCGTGACAATTTCGTTAAATTCAAAAACCCAACAATAAAAGGCAGGAATTTCACTATCATGTTATCTGAAGTTGCTTTTATTACAAAGATGCACCTTCTGGAAAAGGAACGCCTAACAGGACTGGAGCTGAACAAGATTTGGGATGTACCGAAAACTGAGGAATCCGCCACCAAGAGCAGTACATACAGTTTGTTTTCCAACTTGGAACTTTTAACATTAGGCTCTGAAACGGGTATAATCCTAGAACATTCATTTCAAATCAGGTTCTAGCCTTTTATTTCAATGCATTCTATCAAGAGGGAGGAAACACATCTCTTCTTATGTTACAACCCAAATCCTTCCTTCCCTCTTTAGCAAGACAATACCTGTTATCCACATCTGGATGTGAACTTTGCAGTTATCAAAATACAGCACCATTGTGCAATCTACCTGCAGCTGATAGAAGCGAAATGACCTGAGCTACAGAGAAGGAGGTTGTAAGTTATGTATTGGGATATGTAACTGCTCTCAAGGTTTTTGAAAACCCTCCTAAACCTTCACAACTTTCTTGGTCCCCCACATGTCAAATGCCCTAAAATCCTTACAAAATCAAGTGCAAAGCCCCATTGAGCTACCAGAGTTGCAAGTACCTCCCAGAAGTATCGCCTCTAGAATTCTAGAAATGCTGCTAATGACACAATAACAAAAATCCACCAGCAGAGAAAGCCTCATGTGTGGCAGAAACCCATTAACTACTCAGTGTTTGCAGTTCAAGCCAGAAGACCCAATGGGTCTGTGTATATGTATCAGCCTACCTTATCCATGCAGCTCCCTATTCATCTGCCAATTCACAGAGTCTTCAAGGTCTTGTTCCTCAATTCTCTGGCTTGTATTTATAAACTTTGCTGGACATGGCTGGCAGCTGGAAGTCACATGGATGGTGGGATTCAAGCTACTGAACGAGCTCTTATTTATGAGGCCTCAAAATACACTGGACACTTGGCTATGTGTGTGCGAGAGAGAAACAGTGCATAGCATCTAATAGGCCCTGCATAGTCAGGTTTCTTCAGAAGCAGTACTACCCCTAAGGCAAGCTGTGACTTTAAAAAGCTGCCAAAACGGATAGCAAAAGAAGTTCTTCCCATCACTATCCATGGTGCAAGGTGTGCGGGGAAAACACACCCATGCCAAGTGAGCAGGGAATACTGGCTAGTCCTTGTGAAAATGCTTCCAGAAGGTCTGGCTGTTAGCCTGCAAGTGTGTCATTTTCAATATTTGACTGCACAGAAGCCCACTTGGAGGGGGGGGGGGAATAGCAGGGCATTATATCAAGAAGCCAGCTAGATCGGACTGAAGGTCTGTTTAGTTTATCAACCAGGTTCCCACCGTAGCTAACTGGATAGCCACTGTACTTCTGAGCTAGTGACCACTATCATACTGTATATGGAAACAACTTCCATCAAATGTGTGTTTTGTGAAGAAGCCCTTTCTCCTTGGTCCTGAACTTATGGCTAAGCAATTTCACAGAGCACCCCCAGGTTCTGTGCTATGTATTAAGTGGAGCGTTTGGGACTCAATCCTTTCTATTGATACCATGCATATTTCTAAACCTTTACTGCTTCCCTCAATTCCCATAAATATTATAACTTTCCTGGAAGAAGAAGATGCTCCAGTCATTCTGGCTGCCTTCTTGTATATCTCTCCCAACTCAGCAATAGCCTTCCTACCAAAATGGAAGAGATGCTAATTTGCCACTGCGAAATCTTCCATGCTGGGATTTCTTGTTCTGGATCTCAGACCAAGCAGCAAAGAGTGGTGGATTCAAGACCAAGGAGCCCTGGTCTGTCTACTTGACACAGGACCAAGGGGGCAAAGAAGGAGCGACCTCCACCTTTCAATACAAATTCCCTCTAAGAATATGTTACACACACAATTTCTGAATGCCATCTTCCTCCCAGCCACAAAAATAGCTTCCTGTCCCGGAGATACAGTAATATGATCCTGTGGGACAGACCCACCGGATGCAAAGAGGCAATCCCACCATAAGAAAAGTCACCTGCAGATTTGGAAGGATTTGGGCACCCAGAAGGAAAAGGCGGCTTTGGTGCCCCCTGCAGCTCAAACGGCATAAACTTTGGTATCTCATAGTTGACATCTGTGCATCCCTTTCCACCGAATGAGGATAAGAGCCTTAAGCAGCCACAGAGCCTTCCCTCCCCCTTGTGAATCATTTCTGGCATCACCAAAGGATTACAGAAAATAACAAGAAGCTATACATCTCCAACTGTTCCAGATTCCACCCTTACAAGTGTGCCACACCAGGCATCATGATATCTATGCACTTGGGACTGCAGCAAACAAATTTGCACCAATGGGTGGATGCCAACATTAAGTGATCATTTGGAGGTGGGATTGCAGGACAAAACGTACTAGAGATGACAATTCCAAGTGACACCAATGCAATGTTTTTTGGTGGATCACATTGGTTGGGCACTCAGTTGTGTGTCAGAGTGGCCAGGTAACTATGCTTTAAGTGTAATGCATGCATGTGCAACCTCCTTGGAAGTACCACATCTACCATTTCCAGGCAAGGAGAGGTCCAGGTGCGAGTGTTAAGTGGTCCATGTTGCTCTCTGTCAGTGCCTGAGATGCCACTGTCGCCAAAAGTAGAGATCAAAGGAACTGCAAAATATATACTGCAAGCGGAGTGAAAGAGTGCCAACTCCCTGTGAAAGCATGTTATGTACATCTCTAAAATTAATGATGGGTTGACAAAAGCATCATCGGAAGGTGCTCTCAGAAAGGAATAGGAAGTTGTCTTATACTGAGTCAGAACACTGGTTTGTCTAGCACACTACAGTGGTCCCTCGGGTTACGAAATTAATTCGTTCCGCGGCTAATTTCGTAACCCGAAAAACCTTCGTAACCCGAATTGCCATAGGCGCTAATGGAAAAAAAGCCGCGGCTCTGCCGCGGCTCCATTTAAAACAGCGCCGGGGTTTTTTCGTAACCCGAAAAAACCTTCGTAAGCCGAAACAATAAATCCCTATGGGATTTTTTCGTATCCCGAAAAATTCGTAAGCTGGGTAATTCGTATCCCGAGGTACCACTGTACTGCCTACACATCAGTGCTTCTCAGGCTCCCATGTTGGGGACCAGCAGTTCTCCTCCTAATGTGCCAGTGACTGCTGCCATGTTTGTGCTAGAGGTTACTGCTGTATCTTTCTTTCTTGGAAACTTTGCAGGGATCAGCTGATGGCTCACACAGTCCATGGACCACCACTTTGAGCAGCACTGGTTTATAATGGTTGGCAGCAAATCTTCAAGTAATATATCTCAGTCCCTATTGGGAAGTACTGGGGATTGAACTTGGGACTATTTGCATGTGAAGCATTAGCTCTGTCACAAAGCTAATTCCCTTTCTTACAGCCATCTCTTCCCATTTTACTTACTACATAATTCACTTATTAAAATTGCTTGCTTAAAATTCAAAGCTGTGCTCTTAGATTCACTTGTGAGACACACCTCACCAGACAAAACAGACACAGAAAGGATGGGGAAAAGAGTAGAATGGGAGGCAAGGTATTCGCCTTTCCCATTCCATTCCAAGTGCTACACACCCATGTGGGAAAAAATCACATGCACTGCAGAGTGCTGAAAGTGTCATTTTGTGCAACAGGCATGGAAAGACTCGCCTGTTGATAAACGTCCCACTCTGATAAGGCCAACCCAGTCTTCAGAGAAGTCTTGAAGCAGGAGAGAGAATTGCAGACAGAAGGAAAGAACGGCCAAATAAAATGTCACTGCAAGAACCACCAAGAACCAAGAGCAACACAGAAGATGCACATAACCAGCACTAATCTGCACCTTGAGCAAAAAACATGAAGTAGAGTGAACCAGCCTGGGTGGGAATGAAGTTGTTCTTAGGCATGAAAGGGAGGGAGGTTTGTTCAACAAAGACCAGATAAACCAGTTTCTGGATAGGACTGGGCACCTGCTAAGAGTGGGGCAAACAACATGCATCTAGAGATCCTGGGCTGCATCTACCTTTTCTCTATTGAAATAAAAAATCTCAGCAAGGCTTGAGCAGTGTCCCAGGCGTCTTCCAACTGTCCAACAGTTCTCCAAGGTCTCTTTCCCAGCTGTACTACCTGTGATCTTTCCAAAAGAAGTATCAGAGAGTAGAACTGGGACCTGGCAAGCATGGCATAGTCGCTTGAATGTTGGACTAGGCCTCCGAGAGACAAAGGTTTGAATACCTGCTCCGCCACTCTCTCTCAGCCTTGGAGGGAGCACTTAGGTTACAATCACAATATCAGCTCTCAAAATCTGCCTTATCAGCAGTCTGCTTTCATATTCAAAGTGCAGCATTTTCCTGCAGAGGGTAGCTAAACAAAAGAGGCGTCTCCAAAGGACTTACAGTCATGGAAGACTCTGTAGACCTTCTGTCCAGTGATTTCGCTCTACGGTGCGGGGACAAAGGGGAAGCCGACATATCCAGGATGGAGCTGGTTGCCGTTTCAGCAACAAAGTCCTGCAACAAGCATAGAAGTCACTTGCAATTGCAAATTCTACTGCTGGATTAATACTTGGAAGGGCCCAACAGTCTGCTAGAGCTCTATAAAGAAATCCCTTCCATTTTTTTGCAGGCACGAAACTTCCTAAGCAATAGGGGCATTCTCAAGGAATGCTTTCAACAACAATAGTATATACACCTCCTTTTGTAACTTTCTTCATTCTTCACTACTGGCTATATTGATCAGAGCCGATGAGGGCTGCAGGTTAGTAACATTTGTACAACCGCATGCTCCCTAGCCCAGCGCTAAGCAAAAGGATTCAGAGAAAAGCAACAAAATGTATACAGCCGAACGCACATAAGCCAGAGTAGGAGATCTATAGAACTTTTGTTCCAGAAGTCTGGCTTGTGAACCAAGAAAGGACTGCTTCCATACAGTATTTCTATTTGGATTTACAGATCACTTTTACAAAGCCTGTAAAGCAGTGTGTAAAATGTTGTTTAAAATGTACCCTGAAAGCAGAGATGGCAGACACAACTATTTTGCCGAATTTGGTACATTCTGGCTAATAGTAAGAATGACAGGTGGAAATCTTATGCAAGAAATAGCCCTGGCAATTGTGAGACCACTTTGCAGTCTTACTCGTTTCCTGGGGAAGACCCTCTTCTCGCTCCTGCCCTGTCGAGTCTCGCTGGTGGAAGCGTTGGTCTCCATATGTTCAGCATTCTCGATATCTAATGCCTCGAATTTTTCAATTACCTGGGACCTCCTGGAAAACAGACAAGAGGGAGAAAGACTGTTTTAACAAACAGAAACAACAACCCTCCTTAAAAACAGTTCCCCTTCTCCCCCCTCATGGGAGCACATTTAAAATACTAAGAAGTCAATATTTTTCACTCGTACAGTAAGACCTATCCTGTTATTCATTTTACTAAGCTGGGGATAGACAGAAAATAAGGAATTTGACCTGGGGGAGGGGGGAGGATTTGGGACATAATTATGTGTTACACACCTGCGCGCACACATATATCATATCAAGCCCATACCAAGATATTGTATACTCCAAACAATTCAAAGTTCTATATATTTTTCTCTTGAATGAATGTTGACTTTCTGCCTGGTTCTTCAGAAGAGGCGGGTATCACATAGTCTGTGGCCCCCTGCTCTGTCTGGAGCCCTCAAAGTCCTCTGATCCACCCCCAAAATAATCAAATAAGTGGGGCATAACAGCTCCAGGTAGTAAATGATCAGCCAAGGGTTTTCCAGGGACAGCGATTTACCTTAAAATGCCTCCCAAGCTCCAGAGAACGCAGGAGCCAAAGCCAGAAATGACTTCTGATTTTGATTTACAGATGGAAATGGTGAGATGTGGTCCACAACGGGGGACAACCCCTGGCCCCTATGTCCCCTGCAACTGCTTGCAGACAGCAGCAGGGAATGGTTTGGGCAACAGCAAGAGGACACAATGCAAAGCACCACACACTGCCAGATGGTGGTGGCGTGAAGTGGGGAATCCAGCACTGGGATCGCTTGCTTTGGGGAGCAGCCTTGTTACTTTTGTAAGGTGAGCCCTGCGAGAGGAAGGCCTTCCATCTTGAAGCTGTGTTCCTGAACATACCCTTCAAGGCAGATTTGTCTGAATGGAACAGGACTCCCACCTGACTCTTAGGGCAGAATACAACCCCAGCCTGGCCTTTGGGACGGCCTGAAGCCTACCCAGTTTTGCAGCTAAGGCGTGCATGTGCTTGGCAAGTATTGACTATCAGTTTATAGCTGATCTTGAAGCTTACATCAGGTGTGTAAGATCACACAACCACAAGGGCCTTCCTAGTGCAGACAGGGACATGGTGGCCCCAGGCTACAACATGCACTTTTTCTCGGTTTGCAAAGTGCTGCCTACGGAAGGCAGAGAAAATCTTATTTTAAGATTTTTTAAAAAGTGATTTTCTTGGTTAACAGAATTTGATGTTACAGTGTGTGTCTATGAGGCTGTGTCAGTACAATTAAGATGAGACTGGAAGAATGCTCATTTCAATAATAATTTCTAATTGGCGAAGTACTGTTGGACTGGATGGGACCACAGGACCAGAGAATCCCAGTATCAAGACAGGCATTTTTCCACCATAGCACCCCATCCAGGCACGCAGAGAGGGAAAAGCAACCCAAGCAAACCCACACCAAGACACTTGAAGAAAAGACAGATCCAGGGAGTGGCCACAAACTACTGGAGAAGGCAAATTTTCAAAAAGGGGCCCTGTATCCACCTCCTTCTTCATATGTCAAGCTCTCTGGATTTGAAACTTGGTAATACATTTTAAATGGGTGGCAGTCGTTGACTTGCTTCTTACAATATCGATTTCTACCTTTCATCTCAGTTCTGGCAAAGGCAAAGCAGATTAATCTACGAAATTAACCTTTGGCTTGGTTAAGAGGGAAATCCTGTTTGCTCAAGGGGGAAAAAACCAGAATACAAAATGGACCGGGGGCACTGAATTCTCATGGAAGGGAATTGCACCACTGAGTTATCTACAGCTCGGTTTTTATGCGTTTGGTTTTTTTAGATGAGATGGTAGCGAAGCAGGCGGAGTATAAAGGCGGACACGTCACACAGCAGGAGAAGGCGGAGAGCAACAAGACCTGAAAGAAAAGAAAGCTGGAATATGAATGAACAGAAAAATCGTAATTTCCCCCTTCCCCAACCCACAAATAAAAATAAAAAATCATTCCAAGATTTCTAAAAGAAAACAAAACAAAAACATAAATTGTCAGCAAAATAAAATGTAATCATTGCAAAACTCCAGAATCACATCCCCGCAGAGAGTGCATGGTTACTGTAATCGTCAAGGAAGGAAGGCTGGGTATGGGTCATGCCAAAGGAGGCATTTTGGATGGGCAGCTGGGTCCAATGGGACCACCTCGATTCTTCACTCAGAGTTTACTCAATTGGTCCCTAAAAGTCTTTGCCAGGAAGGCATGCAAGCAACCCACAAAACTCAAGGGCTCTGAAAAGATGACAAGGACGGGAAGAGGGGGACACTTAGATGTTCACCAGATACCCAACTGCAGCCAGAGAGCTACAAAATGGCAGTGAGGAAGAGTGTGGCTTGCACTGGGAACTGATGGTATCCTTCTTTCTGAGTTATGCGCCTTTGAGTCAGACTTATAGCAACCCTATCGTAAGGTTCTCTTGGCAAGATTTATTCAAGAGATTTGCCACCATTGCCTTCCTCTAAGGCCAAAAAGAGTGTCACTTGCCCAAGGTTAACCAGTGGGTTTCCACAGTTGAGCAGGGATTTGAACTCTGGTCTCCTGGAGTCCTAGTCCAACTCTCAGGCCAGTACACCATTCTGGTTCTCACCCCTTTTTCTTTTCTGAGAACTAATTCCCTGCCATTCTCTCCTTCCTAACCCACTTCATTTTGAAACTGGGAACCAGTCTTGGGAATGGGGCGCATACAGACCTCCCTCCCGCCATGTCTTCATTGAAAAACTCACATCCTTGCCCTTCCGAGTTCGTAACCATGTGAAGGCAACCATGGCTCCTCAAACCAACATCCACTGGGAAAGGGGAGGAGGTCCTCAGGTAGTAATGCCATGCTTTCTAGTGCGCAGGAGAAGCCAAGGCAGAGGAGGACTCGCAGGACTTTCCATGCGTGTTAGGTCAAAGCAACTGAGCATGCATCTCAGGGTTAGAGCAGTTTCTATGCAGAAAGGGATGAGGGAGCTCCCTTTTGATTTCATTGTAAGCAGTTTCATCGGCTTAGTTTGTTGCCCAAGAAGTGTTGGGCCAGGAATAGCCCACAGGAGACAAGAAAGATATATTCTCACGGAAGGACAACTCTGAGGGTTGGGGTTGGAGAAGAAAACATGATGGAAGTCTGTCAAAAGACATTTTAAAAAGTGGTGGGAATGGCTCATTCCTTTTAAGGGAGAGAAAGAAAGAGAAGTGGTCAAGAAACAATCTTCAATATCAGTTGTGTTTGCCAGCAGCAGAGGACAGGCTCCACCAGCAAAACCAACAAGAAACGGTCAAGGCCACATATAATTCTTCCCATCTGACAAGCCAAATTCTGGGTCCAGGGAAGCCAAGCTCTGGGAATTGAATGCAATTCTGCAACCTTGGGCAAAATGTACATCATGTCACTCACTGGTTGTGCACAACCGATTCTCCTTGCAGTGTGAAGGTCACTGGGAGGCTGCCTCGGATTCAGTGATTTCTGGCTTTTGAATTTTTGGCAGGCCATGGCCACTCACTTTCAAGCATCTCACTGCAGCTGCAAAGGCTAAGGATGCGTGTGTGTATGTGAGAACAAAGATCTTCAGAAAAATGACTTTATGACTTGGTACTCCACAGTGTTTGTGAGCTAATCTGCTACAGAAATCATGGTGCAAATGCAGAAGCAAGGAAATGATTCCCACAACTTTCAAAAATAGGCTTCTACCATCTATTTCAGCCCTCCCTGGGGACAGTGTTCAAGGTTTAAGGGTCCCTCTCGACTGTGGCAGGACAAGAATCCTAAACAGAAGAGTGCTTTAACAGAGGAACTCAGCCAATGTCTGGTACGCAAATGGAACAGGCACCCCAATCATCACTACCATCATTACCTGGACTAGCAGATCTAAACTAACTAACTAGGAGATCCAATAAGCTTAGATGAACATCTACGGAAGGATGCTGCTGAGATGGACCAGTCATCTTTTGGTATACAAATGGAATGGATGCCCCCAGTCTCTATCCCAACCTCAATTGGGCCTGGCCCTCAACTTTCAGTGCATCTGAGTGCAAACATTTGTGACTAAGTCACAATTCCAAATATGTTTTGAAGAACGTACAAAGAGAAGTGACAATGAACTACACTCTATATGTGTTGGATGGTAACCCATGGGTGGGTTAGAGAAAATTTGTCTTGATGGCCAGCAGGGGGAACTCAAATACTAATGAACTGTAAGAGATGCCAAAAAATGCTGGCAGAAGGCTGATCTGCAAATATTTGGACTTCAGCTCCCAGAATTCTTTGTTTCTCGCCATGCTGGAAGGGAAGAATGGAAGATGAAGTCCAAACAATAGTTACCTGCTGCCCATTTCTCTACTGGACTCTTCCAGGAAAAAATCCCATTTCATTTTTACCCACAGAGGTCTTAAATCTTTAAGCACCTGATATTTTTAAGAGAAACTACTTGTAGGTGACTATAGCCCCAACTGCATCTAAGTAATAGCCAGTAAACCTATTAGCCTTATTTTGGGATACAAGCACACTATGTACTGGTTTCGAATAATCTTAAAAACACAAGTCTCTTTCAAACAGTCCTAGAAAGCACAGTATTTTAAACCAGTCTGAAACTTGTTTTGGGTGTAGGCGACAGGAAACCAGTTTGCAATTTGCATTTCAAACTAAAATCCATGGTTATTTTATAGCATAGAATTCTTGGCTAGCCGCTTTGAAAGGGGGACCATGGACCTGTTATTGCCAGCTGAAGTACTGAGTCTCAAAAACATTATGGAAGATGTGCTGCTGGTAAACTCATGGATAGCTTTTTAGAGTGAGCTTCTACTCCTCAAGGGAGCAGAGAAGAAAATGTGAAAAGAGCTGCTGTCTGGAAGGAATAAAGGAGGCAACTCGGGAGAGGAAGATGTGGCTGGTCTTGGTTCGGAGGGAAAAAGAAATGATCAAGGGCTCTATCTGGGAGTTCACCTGCTTTTCTTTCTCCCTCGCAGCCGAGACCAGCTGCATTTTACGCCTCTTGAGTTGCCTCCCCATCAGTAAGCATCAGTGGCCCATCTGGATTTGACAGTTGCTGAGATGAAGAAGGGGCATGGAATTGCATTATGCTCCATCTGCTTGATCCCAGATCATGGCTCATCTCGATGCAAGGAACCTAAGAGTGAATAGAGGAGGAACATGGGGAACACAGCAGGCAGAATGTTAGCTGGATTTTGCTGGCCACTTGAAAAGCCCTGCTTTATGGAAGTCTGATGTTAACTGGGGAAAGGAGTAGGCTTCCATGCACACCCTGGAGATCAGGCTTCAAATACAAGAGGAGCTGGTGAGGAGACAGGGCAGACAGAATTCATCCAGGTACAAACACAGACACCAGGCGCCTGCTAAGCATTCATTCGGCTCCAGAAACTTGACAAGAGAATCGCAGGTAGGAAAAGAATGTTAATTTTAAAATAACCAGCAAAGCTCAGTAAGAAAAAAAGATCAAGACAAGCAGCTGAAAGCCAAGCAAAGAGGCAAGGTGGGGAAATGCAAGAAGACGGGGAAATGTTAAATTCACTGGTGCAAACAGTTTAACCAAGTTTTGAGGAGGAGGTTCTCTCTAAACCAGCCCAGACATGGCAATTATTTTGTGTGGGGAACAAGATGGATCAAATTGACAGCTACTGACAACCCTGTCCATATATACAAATCCCTCTTGGGTAAGCTATAAGTGAAATGTCCAGATTAAAGCAACGGGGGTGTGCTTGTTTTACAATCTGCAAGCATTTCTTAACATACAGATCTGAGTTGTGTCAATAAGTCTGACTAAGAGAGTCAGGATTCAGGAATCTATAGATCCACAGAATGCCAAGTTAAAGTGGAATCATACTGTTCCAACTGTCTAGTGTGAAAGATCTCTTAAACTCCAGCACTGCACTGGAGGGGTTTTCAAAGAATGCATTGTGTCACCCCACTGCCCCAGCCTAACATGCAGAAAGCTCTTCAGGCAGTACTGGAAGCAAATAAATATCAATAAAACGGAGTCATTCAACCACTTCATGCGAGAGTGAACATGTCTCTAAGAACTCAAGGGTGAGCAAGGAGAGTTGACAGCTCCCCTTCCACCGACATCCTGTGCCCCCTTTCCCCCTCTCTTTCCATACAGGCCTCATCACGCCAAAAGAGAGAGGAGGAGGAGGAAGGGAGAAAAGGATTCTAAAAGGCAAGTTCTGACGATCATTTGTGAGGCTTCTGGAATGTCATCCCAAAATGCAAACGTACATCGACACACAGAGGAGTGGATGTCTGCAAGACACAGTGAGAGCTGATGCCAGCGAGCACCACTTGCATCCAATATGGTGGGGCTCTCACATCAGGAGGGCTGTTGTGGAGTCAGACTACTGCACCCATGGCAAGCATGTCTTACTCCACTTTCCCAAATAGTGTCCCCTTTCTAGAGGTTGTATGGCTTCTCTCTTTGCTCATTTAGCTGGCCAGTATCATAGACTAGACTTGCCTCTCCAAAACACATAGGCTGGAGAAACTGAGGCATAGAATGATTTGTGTACAGCATTCAAGCCCAGTCCCAATATGGTGGGCCTTGTGGTGGGCTCCCCAGAGACAGTTCATCAGCAAGAGCTTCTGGCTTTCCTCTTAGTGGGGCCATGGCTTGCTTCTGGGTTTTAGTCCAATCCTTACAGCAGCTATCCAAGGTGCCGAAATCTATGACGCTAGATCCTCGCATCCATTAGGTCCAGGTCTGATTGATAGTTCCTTACGTTCTGACCAAAACTTGGAACAAATTGCCCCATGGCCATGGTAGACATTGGTCACCACTGGCCAGTCATCAAGCTACCTTCTAAGCAACATCCTGAAATGCCATTGCATTGCCAAGGAACATGGAAGGCTATTTCCATGGAAAAAGCAAAGTGAGATAAACTTTGTTTTGCCTCACCCACCCTTAACATGACTTTTGTTTCACTGGTCAAAATCCCCCTGGAAAAGATGATGATGTTCCCCACCCCGAGAGCCTATGACTTCCCTTGAATTAGAAAGTGGCCAGCAAAGGACCATCCCACGGCCTTACCTCCTTTCGTTGCCAAAGAGGCGAGCCACCTCCTCTCTTCCGGGGCTGCGGGCTCGGGACCTCCGCTCGAGCCGTTTCCGCTCCACTTGGAAGGCCTCCCGGTTGCTGATCCGAATGGCTTTGGGGACGTCAGCCAGGGTGGCATACTGCCGGCTGGCTTTAAAGGCCAGGGGGCGGCCCAGGCGCTCTGTTCCCCACGCTCCATCTCTGTCAGTGGAGTCCTTGTGCCTTGAGTCCAGGGCATTGAGAGAGAAGCTGTACACCATCCGGCTGCCCGGGTGGGGACCTGGGGAAGGAAAAGGGCGACTCTGCTCCTGGGAGGGTGATTTGGGGTCACCGTACCTGTTGCTGGGGGTGCTGGGGCTGGGAGGAGATGGCAGAGTTGGCAGCTGCTGCTCTTCTGGCTTGACCTCCTGCTTGGTCTTCTCCAAGGAGAAGTAGCCGCTCTCGACACGCGTCTTCCGCCCGCAATCATTGCGGTCGCTGTTCATGGCGCTTTCATCTAGGAGACATCAGAAGACCTGAGGTTACTCAATCGGAATGAGATGTTGCTTCCAAGTGAGTGAAACTCAGGCAGAATACAGGAGAGAGCTATAACATTATCTTAGAATCACAGGATCGTAAGAGTTGGAAGGGGCCACATCCTGTCCAACCTCCTGCCATGCAAGAGCACAAAACTAAAGCATACCCAAAAGTTGTCCATCCAGCCACTGTTTAAAGACCTCCAAAGATGGAGACCTTTAATTGCTTCTATTCTTTCTCTGGTGGCTCATGGCAAACAATTAATACAACGCCAGCTACCATCTGAATGCTGGGTAGAAAAATCCAAGACAAAAGGTTGGCGGCGACAGAAGTGCTGAGATTTGCAGCCAATTCGAGAGAGAAGGCAGACAGAATTAGAAATTAAAAAAAAAAACTTTTTGGACCAGGCACATAGAATAATGGAACACATTATCCCATGGCTTAAAGCTAGCAATGAAGGGGTCAGGCGGAACATATTTGGGAACGTTATTCCATAAATAGGGCACCTGTAGAGAGACTGGCTTTCCTGGGTCATCACCTGCAATTTTAGGCCCAGGAGAGTCATTCTTCAAAACAAGAACTGATTAGAAGTCAAATATTTTTGGCACTTGGGATGCCCTGAGAGCCAAGATGCAGCCCATGAGCTCCCTTGGACCACCCCTGTTTCCAGGAGGAAATGGCCTGGAGATTTGTTTAATTGACCCTTAAGTTGGCTAATGGACAAAGGCTTCCCAGATGCTGTAAATCAGTTCGACGCAAAAGATCTGAGATTGCCCAAGAGGCATCTGTGATGTCAACCCAACAGAGCTGGGAAATAATTTGTTAAACAGCTGAGTAAATTACTCAAGCAATTCGAGCACTGAGTCATTTCAAATGTTTTTTCAGGGAATCTACATTTCTTAATGTGGTTTAATCTTTTGACATTAATTTTCTGTAACCATCTGATATTTACGCATCTGGGTCGACAGTGACATTTCTGCAACAGGCAATCTCCTCTTGGTCCTTTGTTGCAATAGTCACTGTGAGCTTCTCTTGAGGCTTGTGTATCTTTTAAGGCTGACCAATTGGCCTCTGAGGACTGGTGGCTAATAGACAATGCTACGTACCCTAGCTGTTAGAATGAAGGATCAGAAAAAGAACCATAGTTTGGACATTTGACCGCAGCCAATGAAGGAGATAAATGTAATCTTTTTGTATCTGGTCCACCAGAAGCAGCCTTGAGAGATGCCAAAGGGACGATCATCTGGGAGCTGATATTTTCAAGATAGGACAGTGCAAGGACAGTGGTTCTCTTCGCCTGCTCCTCTCGGTATTTGCTACTTGCAAGGACTCTTGTTTTGTCTGCGGTGCTCTTTCCTCAAAAGAAGAAATAACCCTCACCCAACCCCAAAGCTTCCTCTTCTGCTCAGAAGAAGGTGTAAACGCTTCCTTCACAAGCTTTTGTTACCTGATGACTGCATTTTGTCCTCCTGTCCTTCAGACCTTTCAAAAGGAGCCCCAAGTACCAATGACTAAAACAACCTTCCTGGATTAATTGTGGGAAAGGAGGTTTACATGGAGGTGCTCATACTGGAATGGATACCCCTGAGAGGAGCCGGACAAAAGAGGAAAACAGTGCCTTTCCTGCTTTGCAAACAGATAAGAAAGCCACTCTTGGTTCCTTCTAGGTATCTCCAAGAGGGAAAACTCATCATCCTGAATAGGAAGGAAAGGCCCCTGACCCCTGCGTTTCGTGACAAACAAGACAGCAGATGCTGCCAGATTAATCAGAAGAGATTTAAAAGGCAAATGGTTTGAAGGTGGGGGGCTGAAAAGGAACTCACTGTTTGGGGCTTGGCACTCAGTGCTGGACTGTTTTAGAGGCTGCACAGAAGCCTGGAGTTGCCCTCAGTCTGGGTCCAGGCTATTGCTTCACCCTTTAAGATGAAATCTTCTAAATATTGGTGGACTGCAACTCCCATCACCCCCACTTGTTTATGGCTGATGGGAGATCCAGTCCTAAAACATCCACACATCCCCATCATGGCCAACCCCAGTCAAAGAAAAAGGAAAATATGGGGACGCTACTGCTCTGGGAAATCAACTCGGTCACCTCCTCCTGGATTCTCACCAATATACAAGCCCCACCAAGGAATCTGGTGAGGTTACTGAGAATGTTCTGTTTTCGGGATGCACCTGAAGTGACCCGATTTAGCCCCCTGCAAGGCTGTTTTGCTTCCAAGGCCTCCTTTTATCACTTGGTTCTCTGATATGGCCCCAGCCAAAACATACGGGACAGGATCACTGGGAAGTCAACACCCATTTCTTAGAAACAGGAGAGATTTGCCTTCTTATCTTTGGTTGTTACCCAACCCTTTCCAGAAACCAAATCAACGGAGAGGAAGTTCCTTCCCTCAGCTTGCCAATGCCTGTCCTTAAAAATTGCCATGTTCCAAATTGAAGAGTTAAAGCAAGGGAGGGCAACTGTGGAAAGCTAGGCTCTCCTAATTCATCTGCAAAATGGCCACTGGCCTCAGACTCCTCGCAGAGGCACTGCCTGGTCCTTCTGCCTTTGCTTTGGGGCTCAACTCTTACCTTCTTTGCTTTCCAACGTTGGCTCCTTCAAAGAGCAAGCGGAGGGGGCTGGACCTTGCACAGGGCTGGGAGCCGGGCTGATGCCCCCATTGCCATCAGGCTGGTCCTTGCCACGCATTTCCTCCTGCCAAAGCGTGGACTTGGTGGTCGGGACCTTCTCCGCGCTGGGGATGTTGCTGCTAGTGACGGCCATCTTCGCTGGTCCGGGTTCCTGGAAAGAAAACCCAATGTCAGTTGTTGCCGTTTTCAATGCAAACACGGAGTGAAGCCTCCTTCATGCTTCAGATGGAGAGGCTTGATGCCAACTTCAGAGATGTTCTCCAGGGGAGGGCAGAGTCAAAGGCAAAAAGGGGGGAGACCAAAAATCTCTACTGTGGAATGATCTCCATCTCTCCTTGGCAGTTTTGAGGTGCCATGTTAAAACCAACGCATTCTGCCAGGCCTTCTCAGTTTGGCTTCTTAGCCTGAGCTTCTTTTTAAACCCTCTTTTTTACTATCTTATGTGTTGTTCTGCGGCTGCTTTTTACAACCTTGGCTAACGGGAATGTTCAATGGCTTTCCACTGTTGGTTTCACTTCTGGTTAAAATTTGGTGTTGGTTTTATTGTTTTCATTTGTTTGTTTCTTAAACTGCCTCAAGTGGAGAGATAAGACAGAATTTTTAAAAACTGTAATATGTACCATTGGGAGGCTGTTACTTCCCCTGAAGGATTTACAACTCTGGGAAGGGTTTAGGGTTTGAGGATGCCCTTTCCATACATACATACATACATGACTTTAACATAACCCTCTCCCTTTTTTCCTTCCTCCTTTTCCTAGCATTCTGGATCTCAGCATGAAGCTTCTTCTGACTCCGATCTCAGCAGAGCTGAAGGCCGTTGTAACCGTAACGTCTATATACAAAGATCTTATTTATAGATTTTTGTGAAGCTGCCAAATACAAAGGCTGCTACACCAGGGAACGGCTAACGAAAGACTTCCCGTAGGTAAAAGGGGAGCCAAGTGTTGAGTTTACAGAAGAGAATGGAAGAGCTTTTAATAGCCTTCCCAAGAGGGCAGGAGTCAGAGATGGGGGGGAAGCAGAGCGAAAAGTAAATTTAGACATCAGGCACACCGATCTCTTCCAGAAGAAGCAGGCCCATGTGTACAAACACAGGAACCTGGCTGACGTCCAGGTATGCATTGTATGAAAACGGGGGACCTATGGTCTGAGCGTTTGACTATGACTCTGGAGACCAGGGTTCGATTCCTTACTCGGCTGTGGAAACCCAATGGGTGGCTTTGGGCAAGTCACTCACTCTCAGCCTCAGAGGAAAGCAATGGCAAACCTCCTTGGAACAAATCTTGCCAAGAATGCTCCATGAGATAACTGAAACTTTGCACTACTGGGAAACACAAAACTACAACTTTCGACTCTTAGGTAGTTACAGGTTTTCTCATTTTTGGTCACATCTGGTACTGATAAGATGCCATCCACAGATGCAGGCAAAACGTCAGGAATAAACTCTTTTAGAACATGGCCACATGGCCTGAAAATCCCACAAGAAACAATCAAAGGCATGTTGATCTGAGCAAACAACATACCTTTTCTGTTCCCTCTCATCCCACAAGCTCTACCTAGAAAGTGCCTGCATTTCCCAGCTCCTCTTCCCTTTCAGAGACCACCTCCATCTCCAGAGGAAGAGATCAGCCTTCTTCCTTGCTTTGCATTCTCCCCCCAGAACGCCAAAAATCCTATTTACCTTATTTGGAGCTCAGGAGCTTAAATCCTGTCAGGTTTCCAAGAGGTTGCCACAGCAACCAAGTATTATTCCAAAAAAATGATATTATTCAGCCAGCATCCCCCACCCTCACCCTTTTTCCTGGGCTTTTTTTGTTCCGCTTCCAAAAAATGGGGGTAGGGAGAAACCAAGGGCTTCGGGGGCAGAATTTATGCCGTATTAAGCTCTCTTTGTGGCTCTTCTGCTCTTTGATATCCAGCATCCTTCAAGGGTCTCAGTCAAAAAGGAGGGATGGGAACAGGTTGGTTCTTTTGGAACACAAGAACACAGACCCACAAAGGCACACACACACACACACAAAAGCCTGACTCCTGGAGACAAATATAGCCCCGAAGAAAAGAGCTCGTAAGAGAGAGGACTTCAATCCAAAGAGAACTGAGGAGATGTGAATGGGAAGCATGAGTAACAGATGGCAACTAACACCAAAAGAGTGCTTAGGTCTAGAGCGGCGATTCCCAAACTTTGGTCCTCTGGGTGTTTTGGACTTCAACTCCCAGAAGCCCCAGCCAGCTTGGCCAAGAGTCAGGACCAAAGTTTGGTAAGTGCTTCTCTAGAGGTTTCCAAAGACTGACTGCACACTTGCAGACTGACCTGTCATATATGTGAATCCCAAAGAAGGAAGTTGAATTACTTTTCAATGTTTCCTCTTTGTACGTTTTGACCTGTACAATCAGTCACTAGCCCTCATAGGGCCAAAGACAGACACAAAACAATGTGCGCAACACAGCAGTAAATGTAAGAAAAGCAAGTTACTTTGCTCTAGTTTTGGAGAGAAAAGTGCCAAAGAAAAGCCCAGATTGTGCTAACCGTTATTGGAAACCGTTCCCCCCGGCCCCGGATTCACCTGTGGCGTTGGGGGCTCCACTTTCCTCTTCTTCTTTTGATTCTGCTTGTTGGTTCTCGGGTAGACAACTAACATCTCCAGCCACCTGAAAGCAAGAGAGAAGAGAGGGCAAACTAAGATACATATCAAGGAAAGGCAGCTATGTTCCTGTGACTAGTAAAGGAAGTTGAACTTAAAATCTTCTCATCTCTTAGGAAGATCTCCATCTCCCTCCCAACCAGCCTCGCCACTCACCCGCTGATGATCTCCTTGTTCTCCGCCCGGATGAAGTGCTCTTTCTCGGGGGTCAAGATGCAGAGGGAGAACTTCTGCCCGGTCCGACTTTCGCCGTCCACAACGTCCGTACATTGGTTCATGTTGATGGTGCCCTGCGGCAAAGTGGTGGGCTAGGAAGAAAGTGGGAAAGTGGAATTGAGAAGCTGGGAAATACAACAATATATATATATACACACATATCTATGGATTCCTTATCCACGGATTCAACCATCCACGGTGTGAAAACATATATAAATTCCAAAAACCAAACCTTAATTTTGTCATTTTATATAAGGAGCACCATTGCTATGCCACTGTATTTAATGGGACTTGAGCACCCACTGGTTTCGCTATCCATGGCAGGGTCTTGGAACCAAACCTCAGCACATACCAAGGTCCTACTGTCTATGGTGCATCTCTCCCACACATCATCAGTAAAGGACCAGTGACCTTTCAGATACTGATGGACTGCAAGTCCCATCACCCCTCACCACTGGCTAGGGCTGATGGGACCTACTGCCTAACAACATCCAGAGGGGCGCACTCATCCCTGTTGCTCCTTCAAAGCCAGAAGGTGGCGCTGCACAACCACAAACTCAACATTATTTATTTAATTGCCTTGCCCTTCTCCCAAGGCGGCCATTTCGTACCATTGGAGAAGTGAAAAGCTGGAAGGGAACCCAAGGGTCCTGTAGTCGAACCCCTGCCAGCACTTTTTTGAGCTTTGAATTTTGTCCTGAAACAGGTTGTGCAGAGTTACCTGATCCCAGTAAATAGTAAGCAATCAGGGTTCTTGAATCTAGTGGATCACCGACCGCTTAGTCTCTTGCCATCAAAAGGATGACTGGGATGATGATATTATTATGAGGCCATAACAACATACATTTGGAAACTAGAGCCTTTTAAACCCAGAGCTTGGAAAAATGGGTCACTAATGCACAACAACAACAAAACGCACAACAGCAAAATTGCTGCACCTTCTTCAAAGCAAACATGACCATGACAAACAAACCCCACTGTGTTTTTTTATATAGCTACAAAATGTACATTTTTTCCCTGCAGTTTCTTTCAAAAGCCAGTGACATTTGCTCCTTCCCTCAATTCGATCCCCCAAATCCTCATTTTTGAAAGCGACGGGTGGGTCAACAGGATCCACGGTTCTACTTCAGTTCAAGAGTACTAGAGCCAGCAGTACCTCCTCTGCTTATTATGGGCAGAGTTCCAGAAACATGAACCATCGATGAAAAGGGATAATCCTTTGCCAAATAGCCCAGAACCAGAGATGAACAATTCCCACAGAGGTTGACTGGCCCACCAGGGTTGTTATGTCTTAATAAACTGAAGCCGCGCATATAACCCCCGTCCAACGTATAACCTTGCAAAGGCTTGATTTAACTTGGGAGGCAAGGACACAAGGGCCTCTGAACACACAGAGAGTCATCTTCCTTTACTGCCAAGGCAAAACCATTCATCCCTAACCACTTCCATAATTCTGTACCAGGACATGCAAGTGGTTTCCTAACAGCACTCTGCTAAATTGTATGAAATCAATCCATTAAGTAACAGGTAGTGACATTGCATCACTTCTTAACACCATTTTGAGAGGGCCTGTAGGTACTGGGATAGTATGAGAATTGTAGAGTGCATATGGGGGTATGCATTTGGGGCCAACGCTTGCCCCAAAAGTGCACCACTCAGGGTTGGAAGGAGGCCTTGCGTGGCCTTATAAAAGGGACTTTATTCGTTGTTCATTGTGTGTCTTCCAGTAGTTTCCAACTTCTGCCGACCCTAAGGCAAAACTATCATGGGGGTTTTCTTTGCAAGATTTGTTCAGAGGAGGTTTGCCATTGCCTTCCCCTAAAGCTGAGAGCGTGTGACGGAGCTGGGAATTGGACCAACGTCTCCAGAGTTGTGATCTAACACTCAAACCACGATGGCTCTCGCCACTCATATATAATGCGACTTGAGCATTCATGGATTTTGGTGTCCACAGGTGGCCCTGGAACCAGACCCCAGTGGATACCAAGGGCCCACTGAATTTCTAAGTGACCCTAAACCTTCCCTGAAGAATGAGAAAGGATGCAAGGGAGCTTTATGAAAGGAGCCATATATATCCAAGCACCAAGGAAGAGATGATAGTGGACTTCCCCACCCCATGACAGAGAACATCTCACAAGCTCACATTTTTGGATGCCAGAGGTCCATAAGAGGCACCCACTTCCCTCTGCCAAAAAGGGAGACATGATTGAAAGCATCAGCTAAGAAGAAGAAGAGGAAGCAGACATGGTACAGACTGTGGTTTTGAATATAACAGATATGGCCAGGCCTGTTTTGATGACTAACACAACTCCTATATACAGCCCAGGGTTGGTGGTATCCTCATCTGATCCTCCAGACTATCTCCCCAGGAAGGAGCTGATGGGAGATAAGGACTCTTCCCAGCTGTGTGTTGAGAAAGAAGATGGTTCAAATCTTACCGCAGCCGCAAACACAAACAGTCGCCTTTAGTAAGCCTACTTCCACAGAGATACTTTCAAAAACAAAACTATCAGGACTGCACCAACTGTGGCCGCATGTGACCCACTAAGATGGAGTTTGCAGTTTCTAACCCTGGACTGGAGTCACCTGGAATGTCCCTTTTCTGTCCCATTTCCATAGAGAGCAAATAAGTAATTTGCTTTTCCAGCAAGTTGCAGTTCTCCTTCTGGGATTTTACAGTTTACACAATCCTTGGATGGTCCCAGGGCAGAAAACTGGCTCCTGTCAATCTGCCAAAGTTGCTTCTCTTTCCTGCATGCAATAGCAACGCTGATAGGGCCTGCAATTGCTTGGTATATTGTGTTTATTGTGAGAACAGTCCCTGAATGCACATGGAACATGGTGCTTCTAAAATGCCAACTGCCTCATGTTTTCTAGGGGCTGCAGAATCTGTGAAAAATGTAAAATACAACAGTAATATCCAAATACCCTCCAAAGAGTAAAAGAAGAACGTAAAGCAGGTGGCGGAGAATAAGAAACATTAAGCGTATCAATGTTACAAGTTACAAGCCTCTAACCACAGTAGCTTCTCGCTTGGCTTCAGTGGCATTTTATAGAGGAATTATAAGGATGCAGGAGAAGGAATAATGATGACAAAGAAGATGACTAAAGGACAAAAGAGCATTATTTGGGGAATAATAGTATACACAAGCTGGACTCTGGGAGGCACCTAATTTTGAAGTCCAAGCTCTCATCATCTTGTTGCTGTTATTTGTCATCCACTGGCTTCAATGTACGGCAACCTAGGAAGAATTTTGCAAGGTGACTCTTACAAAAGAACCGAAGGACCAGCAAGACCTGATTTGCTTCTTGCTTTTTTGAAAGCCGGGGGCAAAGGAGGAGGTGACGACAACAACGGTGCCGCCTCTTCCCTTGCGTTTCAAACACAGGGATGGCAAGTTCAGCCAGGGGACATTTTAAAAGAGGCTTAAAGTTTACTCAAAGCAGACAGCAAGTCTAAACAGCCAAGCGGGCCAGCGCAGGAGCAAAGGAGTAGTCGAGGGAGAGGCAGGCTGGGCCCCAGGCAACACAGGGCTAAAATGGCTTCCTAGCCCATCAATTCCACCGGATCCCAGTAAGGAAAGACTGCATTCTCACTGATCAGGCCCAGTATAAACACACTTTTCATCCTGCTTCCAATGAACCAGCTCAAGAGAGTGTTTACATTGCTCAACTCATCCTATTTTATGCCCACAATAAGCCACGTGGATAATGGGCGTTGTAGTCTGGCAGGATGTCCTTAGTTAAGCATACAGTATATACTTGACTATAAGTCAGCCTCATATATAAGTCGAGGACAGGTTTTGAGGCCAAAATTATGGATTTTGCTATGACCCATGGGTGAGTCAAGGGTAAAACTTACGGAAGTATAGCAAAGCATCTAAAGGATGAAGCAAAGGAAAACGATGCCAAAGAACTTGCAAAATTCCAGCAGACATAACTCTTTGCTCTCACTCTTAAGGCTGGATGGATGAGGAAGCAGAGGGGATCGGTGCTTCCAAGACAGATTATACTCTTACCTTTCACCAGGGGATGGTTCCTTTTACATAAGAGTTAAGATATAGTACTTACTTTGACCTGTGGATAAGTTGACTCGGGTTTTTTTGGGGTCAGCTTTTGGACCTCTAAGTTTCTAGACTTATACATGAGTATATACTGTAAGTAGCTGGCGTAGAATATTGAATGCCTACATCTCTCATGGGAACCCATTGCAACCTCTCAGGGAAGCCGCACTGAGAAACCCTGGAATGTACTCTCTGAGCTCTGAGGATCCCAAAAAGACAAACAAATGGGTCTTTCAACAGACCAGAGCTCTCCTTGGAAGCCAAGATGATCAAGCTTAGGCTGCCATACTTTGGCCACATGAGAAGGCATGGATCACTAGAAAAAACAATAATGCTGGAAAAGGTGGAGGGTAGAAGAAAGGGAGAAAAACCACATGCCAGGGACGTCATGCGCATGGACCTGAGCAGACCAGTGGATGATAGGGAATACCTGGAGATGTCTGATCCACAAGAAATCGACTCAAGGACAGCTAACAACAGCAACACCTTGGAGTTAACAAGGATGCTCAGAGATTTAAATAAGGAGCAAGGTCCGTATTTATTCCAGTTGTGGTGTGCATCCTCCTTGCCAGTGTCAGTGGAGCCAGAACACTGATGGACTGCTGGGGGCAGAGAGGATGTGTATATAAAGATCTCTTCCTCTCTTCTCCTCTGTCTTGAGAGCCGATGGAATCCAAGATGCTCTTTTTTGCTCTCGCGGGCCATTCTGGCCTTATATGGGCATTCTCACATGCGGCTGGGATCAGTTTCGGAGCACTGGGTCTCCTTTGCTGAGCTGCAAACCTCCTGCTCCGTCTGTATCAGAAGCACTTGCAATGTCGCCTGCACTCTTCTGGTAGCTTTCCCATTGCAATGGTATGTTGTGAAAGTCTGAGGTTTGGAAGTATTTAACATTGGGTATTGATAGTGGTATCATCATCATCATCATCATCATCATCATCATCATCATCATCATCATCATCATCATCATCATCATCGCTACAGGGCTCCCTAGTTAACAAAGGTCCAAAACACAG
>NC_056529.1:25270156-25287029 GCF_019175285.1 Sceloporus undulatus
GGCAGAAATAATCCGGGTTGAGACCACTTTAACTGCCCTGGCTCAATGCTAAGGAATTCTGGGCACTGTAGCTTCCTGAGACATTCCGCCTTCTCTGTCAGAGAGTTCAGGGGCCGCAATAAACTACAGTTCCCAGAATTCCCTAGCACTGAGAGAGTGGTGTCAAACTGGGTTGTTTCTGCAGTGTGGATGCAGCATGCTCTTCTCACATGGGTGCTTACAAAAAGAATATCCTAAGAACCTGTATTACATGCTTCCCAATTTAAATGGGAGGACTTCTTTCAATGTCATCATAGAGCATTTCAACCAATTTATCTAGTTGGTTTAAAAGAACTAAAAACTGCAGCCTTAATCTAAATGCAAATACGGATAATAACTCTCTTGTAGTCTGGTTTTCTAAAAGGGCCTAATGGGTAATACTAGCTACTGGGTAGAGCCTGTCGTAAAACTGTTTTTCGTATGGTCTGTCTGGAATAAATCATCCCCCCCCCCTCTACATATAGCTATTTTAAAAAGCTAGTATAAGGTGCAGCTTGCTGCCTTTACATAACATCCCACTTTACCAACTCAGCCCCCAAACTCTCCAAAGTGTCTAAGACAGACTTGCCTGGGAGGCAATTTAATTTCGCAGAGCATCTTACGGAACACAACAAAAAACCTGGAGGCAATACACACAAACACACATCTATTTTTTATTTTAAAATGTTCATTTTGCTCCACGCGGCTGGAACAGACTTGCAAGTCAAGCGGAGCGGAGAAAATGCCACCATTCAAACAAGCTCCAAAACTATTCATTGCAACAAGCACCAGTAAGGAGGGATGGAAGGGGGAGGCGGGCTTGACAACACACACAAACACACACATACATACACACAGAGTCCTGTCTAATTACACTCCGGTGCAAATCCGTCAACACAAAGGGAGCCCCAGAATCATCCATGGGCAGCAAACGCTATAAGAAAATGCTACGATAAGCAGAGTGGAAAACGGTGGCTGTTTGCTAATGGCATTCTGGTATTTTTATATAGGAGTTAAAGGGGGGAAAGGAAGCCAACTAGTATGACAGGATCTGCTGTCGTTGTTATTCTGTCTTCGCAAGTTGACTCCAACTTATGACAACTCTGCCCTACTGTGTTTTTGGGGGCAGTATTTATTCATAGGAGGGTTGCCCTTGTTTTCCTTTCCAGCTGGGAGAGTATGACTTGCCCCAGGTCTTCTGGTAGGCTTCCACGGCTGAGTGGGAATTCGAACCCTGGTCTTCCAGAATCCTAGGCCTAATTCCCACTACCTTTTAAACCAGATCGCAAATCAGTTTGAACCAGTTCAAATGATCCTGGTTCCCATCTGAATTGATTGGCTGAAGTGATTCGGAGAGGGGCGCCACACACTAGACCCATTTATCCTGCGTCTTTTTGACGCTGATGTTTTCCACGTCTTTTTGGATGAATCGATTCTGCGCAAGTGTGAACCAGATGCAGATTGGAATTGATTTAAATTTGCCCTTCGGCCAACTGGAGCGGGTCCATTTTGAATCGATTCATTTGTAAATGTGAACTACAAGTGGGTTATTTTACAGGGAAATAATGCAATTGGGGCAAACGTAGTGGGAACCACGCTCCGCTGTCAAACCGATCCATCAATCCGGATTGCACACTGCTTTTTTTTGCAAGTGGGAATGAAGCCTTAGTCCAACAGTCAAATCATTACACTTTTTCAAAGATGTTTTGAGATCTCATGAGAAAAAAGGAAAAGGAAGGTTGCAACATTTGGTTGGTTTAGCAGTTAAAAAGATAACAAAGTGTCTCGAATTATCCAGAAGCTGGTTTTCATGAAGGCAGAAGTTTGTTTGTTCATGTCAGAAAGATGCACATATGTTTATGCTGTATCATTCCTTATTTTCCTAACTGAGAGAGAAGCAAGTACGTATCCGCAGAGTCTGCTCTTGCCTGGGCACTATTCCATCTCCCGCCTTAATCCAACGGCATCCACTATTTTCCTAAACTTCCCACCTTCCGTTCCTCTCCCCGCATTGGCAAAAGTATCCAGGTTCCCTCTGTTTGCAAGCAAAAAAAGGAATCATGCAAGACTGCAAACCAGATTAACATTAGTCATCCCAAGCGTAGAAGGGAGGTGTGTTTCATGCTGCGCATGCCACCTTAAGAATGAAGGGGAAAGTCACAGCAAGAGTGCTTTTGCCTTTGCCTTCTTCTAAAGCTGAGAGAATGTCACCAGTGGGTTTCCACAGCTAAGCGGGGATTCGAACCCTGGTCTCCTAGACTTATTGAAGCACTACACCACACCGGCTCTCATATGCAAGGATATATAGCAGTCATTCCAAACTTTGATCCTCCAGAGGTTTTGGCCTTCATCTCCCAAATTCATGACGGTTGCGCAAGCTGTTTAGGGCTTGTAGGAGTTGAAGTCCCAAAACACCTGGAAGACCAAAGTTTGGGAATCAATGATATATAGGGTATACACAGGCTATTAGCCCTGGTTTTTAACAATGATGGAGATGCTCCTTTCACTTGTCTAACAGGAGTGAGATTATCCAGAATGGTAACACAAACTGAGCCCAAAGCAAAGAGCTGCACATTTGTGAAGCAAGGAATCCAGATTTAGTGGAAACTGTATGGTTTAGAGCTATAAGACGTCACCCAAATCCTCCCCCACCGAGACGGAGCGCCCACAAGACCCATCTGCAGGAAGCACAAGGACTTAGAAAGCCGCCTGCGTTTTATGGAAAGGCGAGCCCAAATGAGGCTTAAGATCCCCAAGGGGTTTAAACTGCTTCCCCAGCAGCTTTCAGGCACAAACTGGAGACTGGGACTAAGCTGCCAAAATTGGGATGGAAAGATCATTAATCCTGACACCCCACCTCCTTATGAGAAATCCAGCATTTCCGGCTTGGCTTGGGATCCTCAGGCAAAGACAACCGCTTGTGGGGGATGCTGCACAACCTCCTTCCAGCTGGAAGGAGGCAGAACGGGGGTGCAATTCAGCACTGGAGTCCTGGTTTCTTCTCGGCAATCTTTCCCACACCCCTTGGAAGAGAACAAATGCCGACTCCAAAGGACAAGCAATGCTTTCCCACCTTATTTTCAGCCTGGTGCTGCATCAAGTATCGGAAGTGGTTAAGGATCCCCAAGGTCACCCAAAAAGGACCAGCTTAGCGGAGGGAAAGGGCTTCCCAGGAGAGGAGGGGAAAGGCCCCAAATTTTGCACAAAGAGGATTAAGAGGCTGGATCCTCCAGAAAGGGAAAGGAAGTGCCATCCTTTCTGTGACGTCCCAAGTGGTTGCTTTTAAATGGGATTAGCAACCCATGGCCTGCATAGTGCCTTGGTTTGAGCAACTCCGGAGATTGGGGTTTGATTCCTCAATTGGGTTTGGAAACCTGCTGGGCAAGTCACACATTCTCAGCCCCAGAAACCACCTCCCCCCAAAAGATAGGGTTGACCTTGGAAACAATTTGAAGGCAACGACGACGACAACGGCTCAGAGAAACACAAAAGTTTTTTGTAGGTCTTCAGGAAAGCTTCACCCAACATATTTTTCCAAAGATTCAGGAGCATAGCTATGAACGAAATGAAAGCACCGATTTCTCCTAAATAAGCATCTTGACCATGACATTTCTCTTCAGGTCCCAAATTTCTCTCTTTGCAGTGAATTAAAATGTCCGCTGAACATTTGGAAACACACTTTCGGCCCTCAGAGCAAAGGGAACAGGCAAAGAGATTGAGGGTATACATTTAAGCAGTGGCAGTTAAATCTAGAGCTGTCCAATTCATCTCCTGTCCCAATGCAGTCTTATGGGGTCAAAGATGCCCATGACAGATTTGTGTTGATGTACCACACAAGTGATTTTGCAGCGTTGTGCAGCACTATTATAGGAATACAGACACAACCTGCCAGCTCCAAAAAGCCTATTTCTCCAATGCCTTCCTTCCTTTCCTTTCTCACCATTGCCATCGCTGTCTCTCTCCTCGTGCCACCAACGCCAGGACTGTGATGCCACCATTGCTTATTCTCCCAATTCACCACCTAAAACCCAAAGCCAGTTTCGGCGATTAATTAATCCCAGACTCTGAGCCTTTGGGGCATTCAAATTCACACAGACACCCTCTCCAAAAAGCACATTTTGTAAAGAAAACAATGACGATGCGTACGAAGTAAGCCCTGTGTTTTTCCTCTCCGCTGTTCCAAGCCAAGAGCTCCATTTTAGCAGAACTCTGAAGGCACGCTTGGCCAGTTAGGAAATAAAAAGAGACAGAGGCCCAGCTCACAAAGGGTGGCTCAATGGCCAAGGAAGACGAAGGAAGATGAGCATAAATGAGCACTCGGTTCCTCTGCAAAGCCCACGCTTGTGCCAGACTCAATGTGTAGCGAACACACACAACAGAAAAACCAGTGAGAAAATACTGTGGCCAACCTGGAGAGGTGATGTTTGTGTATTTCACTGATCAATAAGAGTGTTAACGTTGTACTTTGGCCTGGAAGAACACAATGCCTTGAAGAAAAACAAATAGACAGGCCACTGTCCTCGCCGGATTGAGAGATGCCTCAGTACCAGTTGAACCAGTTGCTAATAATGATCTCCCATCTTATTTTCAGGTCGCCTAGTTGGGACCATGGCAAACCTCAGCAGTGAAAATGCAAACGGAAAGAGAAAGCAAAGAGGAGAGTCTTCCTAAGTCCTTCCTATCGCATGCTGACGACAACAGTCTGATCCCTTGCAGTGTAAAAGATGGAGTGGGGAGATATGTTCCCCCCTTTTAGGGACTATGTCTTTGCATAACTTTTACTTCTTCTCTGGGGGAGATGAGCAACGCTCAAGGGATGGGGGGATGCAGAGAGAGAGAGAGGAAGGAGCTCTCTTTTATTCTTTGCTTCCCATTACGGCTGCAAGAGGAGAGTCTTCCTTTCCCATTATTAGCCTCCAATGTGGGAACTGAACTCTTCTCGGAGGCCTTTTGGCCTCTCTGGGTCCGCAGAGGCCTCTGGAGACTGTGGGAAGCCCACAACCTCGGATCTTGCCTTACAGCAAGGCTGTTTTCCATTCCCCCCACCTCTTCATGCATTGAAAAGTTTGGACTCAAGACCCAACCTCCTCCCACCCCCCACCCCAAAAAAACCCTTCTTCTCCTCTCCTCGTTTTGGTTGGGAATCCTGGACGCCTGCCTAATTGAGTTTTCATTCTTCCTTTTCCCAGCCAGACCCACAAACGCTGCTCCTTGCCCCTCTCTTCTGAGCAGCTGAACCCTATAAATGTCCCTACACCCCACCGACTAGCAGTCTTCGGTTCATCTGTCGCACCCACCCCCCAAAACAAAACACACAGAGACCACCTCCTCCTATCTAAAATGTAGGAATCGAGGGCTAGAAAAGCAAAATTTTGGAAGGAAGAATGATTTGGGGATAGGAAGAGAACAGAGAGACCGGAAAGGAAGTTGCTAAGAAACCATTCCTTTCTGGAACGGCAGTAAAAATAGCTACGACTGAGGATCTGATGCTTAATGCTTACCAACAGCTATACCTTTATTGGCCAGCCAAAATGCACAAAATACATGCTGCAAACTTGCAAATTTGGGGGATTCTGGATGTTATTGGATTTCGCCAACAGAGCTACCCCCTGGATATGTTCTCAACAGCTATTTTCCTAGTTGTCCATGGAGAGCAAATAATAATTTCTGGGCAACCAAGGTGGGTGTTTTCAAAGTTCCTCTCAAAGCCTCACTGGCTATCAAACGGCTAGCAAATAGCCTCTTGTGATCCTGTCATCCTGTGAACAGATGGGAGTCCAAGGTCTCTTTTGCACCCGACAACGAAAGCCATGGCTCCAGCCTATGGAGTCCTGGGACTTGTAGTTTTGTGAGGTGCTCAAAATGCTCAGCTAGAAAGCAACAGTCCATCCCCAAACTGCAAATCCCAGAACTGCACCGCATGCAACAAAGGTACTTAAACTGGAACCAGAGAGCCATCATTGCAAGGCAGGCAAGAGAAACTGGAATACTGTATAGGCAGAGCCTGAAGAACTGAATTCTCAGGACAACAACTCCCAGGTTCCCCTCCATGCTGGCTTCTGGGAGTTGTAGTGACTCCCTCAAGTTGTGGAGGCAGGAGAATGTGTTTTCCCCTCAAAAATTCAGTTTCACCTCTAAACACTTTGCTTTTCCCTATGTGATCTGGTGCTTTCTAAACAGTTTCATTTATGTAACCTCCATTTCCCTTCCCCTTCCCCCAAAGCTTGGAGGGGATTAGATCACGGCAGACGCAGAAAAGAGGCAGCAAAGGAGCTGATTAAGTGCGGCTGATGGAATCCAAGTGCAGAGCATTTCGCCATTGAGGCCTTCATTTATCAAGGGCTTCCTTTGCAAAACAGGAAACTGGGAGCAGGAGGATAGCTCTCCCCTAAAGACTAAACTCAGCAGTATGTTTAAATTAACGTCTCCGCCACCAATAACAGTTATTCAGGGCCCATTGTACCTTCTGGTTTATGGCCACCCTAAGGAGAACCCAGCATGGCGTTGAGCATTGGACTATGACTCTGGAGGTTTGATTCCCTTCTTGGCCATGAAACCCAATGGGTGACCCCTGGGCAAGTCACACTCTCTCAGCCTCAGGGGAAGGCAATGGCAATCCTCCCCTGAACGCATCTTGCCAAGAAAACCCCATGTTAAGATCACCTTGGAGAAACCATAAGTTGGAAACAACTTAAAGGCACACAATAACAACAACGAGAACCTATCACAGGGTTTTCTTGGCAAGGTTTGTTCAGGGGAGTTACCACTGCCTTTGAGGCTGAGAGAGTGTGACTTGCTCAATGTCTCTTCCAGCTGCCATTTTGATAAGGAACGCAGAGCAAAGCAGATGTATTTGGGGTTCTTGTTGGGGTGGGGATGTTTTCATGTCCTTCCAAATGTTGAGGGGCTTCTTGCCTGGTTTGGGAGCAAAACCTACCTGGAAATTGCATTAATTTTTGTCTTAATGTAGAGGGTTGGTGGGCTTCAGGGGCTACAAAAGGGCCACAGTTTGACCACGCCTTGTGTAGAAGCTCAGAAAGAGGGCTTCATAGTGCAGATTTCTCAGACATTTCCATTAAGATGCCAGGTTCCAGGTCTCAGCTTGTTCAAAAAAGTCCCAGAGAAGAGAGGGTAAAACACTCCCCTTCTGATAATAATAAGATGTTACTGATCCTAGAAAAAGGAAGGAGAGAAGAGAAGGGGAGGAAGGAAAGGGACGGCCGGAGAGAACAAGTTTAAAGGAAAGAAAAATGCACGGCACAAACCGGCCATTGTTCGCAGGAAGCGCGCCAAGGAAAGATCAAAGCCCCACTCTAAATGGTGCAAAGCTCAGATAAACGGTGTACTTTATTCACCGAAGGAGCTTTCTTACGATGAACCAATTACCTAGAATCGCAAGACAAGGTCTTTAAAGGGAGTGCAGTGTTTTGGATGACTCAGGACAGCAGAGACGGATGATTTGGGACAACCTGGAACACCGTCGTCATTGTCACCATCCCCACCTTTCCTCCAGCCTAGGACTCAAGGTGGTTTACCAATGTTGAAGCAGATGTGGCTAGAACAGGCATATCATACTAAAGTTCTTTAAAAATATGATTCAACTAGCAATACAGATCCGGCGTGGCATAGCGGGTTGCTTGAGCGTTGGACTCCGACTCTGGAGTTTGATTCCCAGCTCGGCCATGAAACCCACTTGGTGACCTTGGGCAAGTCACATCTTCTCAGCCTTAAGGGAAGGCAATGGCAAACCTCCTCTGAACAAATCTTGCCAAGGAAACCCCAGGATAAGATCGCCATAGGGTTGCCATAAGTTAGAAATGACTTGAAGGCAGACAACAACGACTGGCATACTGGGAAGGGGCACAGGAGGTCTCTCGCATCCGACAGTTTAATATTTAGCCTTCTTTAAACACCTGAAGGATGGTCAAACTTGTTTTCTTCTTCTCCAGAGACTAGTACACAAACCAGTGGATTAAATTACACAACAAAGTAAAGGTTCCACTTAAACAACAGGAAGAACTTCCTGACAGTTAAGACCTCTTTTAAACAGATCTTCAAGGAATGTAAATGCTCAACTAACGTTTTAAGTCTCTGTAACGCCAGAAATTTTGGGAAACAAGGAAAATTCCACTGGAGTTGTTGTCTTCTTCTGGGGGAAGCAATGCCTTCATTTTGGCCAAAGCTTTTATGTATTAGTGGAAGGGCACTGGCTGAGAAGGTACTTAGTAACTTGGGAGCAACTTCAACTTACTGTTCTGGATCTGTCTCTCGTCTCCATGGACATAAGCAAATTCAGCCTTGTACTTTACATGTGCAAAGCTGGCTCTTTTCGTAGCCAAACCTTGCTGAAAAGACTAGCCTCTCTATGGAAGGGGTCGGATTCTTCTCAGAATACAGAAGCAGGGCAAGCGTAAGATGAAAGGGGAATGTTTTAAGGGGGAAAAATAATAACGAACAAACGGACAAGTTCAGAGAGTCTACCCAAGTTGCCTGATTCAAAACTGCTCCCAAAGAGCCAATATTCAAAGCAGTCTGTTGGGAAAGCTGAAATGGAGAAAGGAAAGCTGCAAACTCAGAGTGAGGAGCGACTAGGAGACTCCAAAGGGTTAAACGCTGTTCGCCTGAGTCCTGCCAAATAATTCCTTTTTTGGCGCTGGGTTTCAGTAACTAGTTTTGACATAAAAAGCAGCGTTCGCACAATAAATAAATACAGTACAGGGCAGGGAGGAGAGGGACTAGAAGGCAAAAAAGACACACCACAGCCTGGCAATGTGCTTTCAAGGAGCAATGGTTTCTTAGGGTTTTTTAATCTGTTAATATTCTTTATCCATTGATAACTGTGTGAGGACACAGAAGGATGGACCTGACAGCAATAAGTGAGTCTTTAAAATGTCCTGTGACTCCAATACAACAGCGACAACGTTTTATCTAAGACCAGAGAGCTACTTGGGGCCATTAGAGCAACTATAGTTCTTCCTTCTTCTGAATGAATGTAAACATGGAAAGCATGCAGAATCAGAAGAGCCTTAGGTTTAGAAGTGACCGCAAGGGAGGGCCATCTAATCCAACCCCAGCTGTGCAGGAATACACAACTGAAGAACCCCTGAAAGATGCCCAGCCAACCTTTGTTGAAAGACCCCCAAAGAAGCGGAGTCCACAATCAGGCCTAAGACTTTTGTCTGGAATCACTGACTCACAGCTCAGTCCTAATCTCCAGGCCCTTCGGGATCATCTTCCAAGACGGCAGCTGGCATCCAGATGTGGCCCCAACAGATCATTCATTCAATGCTGGGCCCCCAACTCCCTCTATTTATATTTCTGCCCAAAGGTCACATTTGCCCTCTTAGCTCTTGCTCCAGAGAAATCAAGTCTCTTGACTTCCGTTTGCGTGTGGGGAAAGCCTTTCCAACCTGCCCTTCCAGTTCTGGGTCACTAGGAAAATTAACGCAGCTGGCAAAACCCTGATTTAAACAACAACATTTCTGTGTCGACAGAGAGAGAAAGTCTAGGGAAGAGAATCAGGCTCGGGAGCGGAAAGGTTGCTGATTTTTGTGCAAAGGTGTGGAAAGGTTGACATGGTTTCTTAAGTAGGAAGTGCTTTTCCATACGAGAATCAGTGTGGCAGAGTGGTTTGAGCATTGGACTTTGACTCTGGAGACCAGGGTCGAATCCCAGCTCAGCTATGGAAACCCAATGGGTGACGTTGGGCAAGTCACACGCTCTCAGCCTCAGGGGAAGGCAATGGCAAACCCTCTTCTGAACAAACCTTGCCAAGAAAACCTCATCATAGCTGCGCCTTAGGATTGCCGTAAGTCAGAAACAACTTGAAGGCATGCAAGAACGACAACAAGCTTTCCCATATAACTCGCTCGTCCTTTTTTCTGCCTGAATGTAAGGGCTTGAAAGGAATACATCACACAGAGACTGGGGCAGCAAATGTCAACTGATGGCAAGCTACAACTAACATTAACATGATGTTCCAGAATGTATCAAGCTTTTCCAGTTATAGGCAATCTCTAAACACGCTGCTCTGGCGCCACAACAAACTACACTTCCCAGAATTACGTACTATTGAGCCATTAACGTTAAAGTGGTATCAAACTGGATTATTTTGGCAGTGCGGATGCAGCATTAAGCTTGCTATTCTTTCTGTCCTTGCGGTCCCAACTTTTTCAGATGCTTCCAAGCCAAGCATCGGCAGAAGGCGCCAGGGAGGACAGAAGGATGTTGAAAACAGCCTGGAGGCGGGTGAGAAGAGAGGCAGAAGGCAAAAGCAGGAGCTGAAGGCTGAAACGTTAAAAATAAAATATACCGCTTGGTGAGAAAAAAAGAAGAATCAAATCAGAACCAAGGAGGAAGCAGCAACGAAACCTCATACTCTTTTGCAGAAGGCTGTTGCCAGGAAAAAACACACAAACTTTCTTTCCTCTTTTGTTTTATTAAGAAACGGACCAAGAGAAACCATCCCTCATCTTTTCTCCTCTCCTCCTCCTCTTCTTCTTCTCCCAGCCATTCATCTGAAGTGGCCAATTCCCAGCTGTTCCTCCATCCATATGTGGAAAAAACAACCTCACCATCGGAGCCTCCTTTACATCATCCGTCTCTTTTACGCAGATTTGCAAAACATTTAAAAACACACACACACAATGAAAAACCCTGAGCTGCCACTGACATCTTAAATCGCTCTGGCTGCGCACCATGGGAAAACATAATTCTGGGCAATGTTACAGGATGCCATTGTACTCTTTCTCCCCCCCCCCCCCCAAACCCCCCCCCCCCCCCCCCCCCCCCCCACAAAAACTGGAGGTGGAGATGCAAAGATGTTTCTTTAAAAAGTAAAACCCTTCTTCCTTTCCTTCTTCCAGATTCGCTCAACAGGCGAGATCAAAAAGCAGGCTGCACCCGTCCAAACAAGCTCCTCGCACCTGAGGTTTGCGCCAGAAGCACTCCTGGCAAAGGTTCACTGAATATATTGAGTTTCGAAAGCAAGCAAGCAAGACAGAGACCGCAAAGTAGGAGAGAAATGGGATAGTGAGATGATCTTGTCCCCAGATGTGAATGTTTATATATGTAATATACAGACTAGGACTTGGAGATCCAAGGTTCAAGTCTCTACTCGGTCATAAAATCCACCTTGGGTCAGTTATTTTCTTTTTTGCTCTTGAGCTGGACTACCTGACAGGGCTGTTGTGAGGAGAGGGCGAGATGGAAGAGGACAGCCACGGAGACCACTTTGAGCTCATGGCAAGACGTGGACATTAAATAGTAACTAAACAAACATATCACACTCCATCCCAAAGGGTTGCTCTGAAGATAAAAGTGCAGAGCTGTGGGGTGACTATGGGGAAAAGCAGGGTAAGGCGCAATAAGTCGAATTTCACAATTTATCCAACAAAGAGGAGGGCTTTTCATGCCATCACAGCACTGTGATTCCAATTTAAATGCCACAGTTATATCTATGCTATGGAGGTGAGGCTCTAGAAGACTTGGACCAAGAATAGTAACTTTGTTGTTTCTGTGTGCCATCAAGTAATTTCCAGTTTATGGAAATCCCAAAGGCAACCTTATCAAGGCCAGAAACCCACTTCTGGTTGTGAAAAACTGGGGTCCTCTTTTTCCCAATATTAAACAGGGTGCAGGTGTGTGTACCTGTGTGCAGCAGACACATGCACACAACCTATTTAAAAGGTGAACTGCCTTTCCTGGAGATGTCTAAAAGAGGTTGTTCAACTTTGGAGCTGGCAGAAAAAAGTTGATCCAGGAGTTTGCAAGGAGAGATTGAGGCCCCAAATCCGCTCTGTGGCTGCACTCTCCTACCTAGAAAGGAGGACTTGAGCAGAACCAAGCCTGGGTTTTTTACATACATACACACCAAACAGCTGCGTTGTGTCTGATCAACTCTTCAATGACCCAGGAGTGTGGGAGAACTGAGCTTGCAGCTGACATACAGCTGTGCCATGTCTCAGAAATGATCTGTGCAAATTGCAATTTGCAAAAGGAGCGTGATCAGGGAGGAGAAAGCAGGGGCAGTCCATTTGCAAAACTGTGGCCTTTTTTCGCTGATGTACTTGAGGCTCTGAGGAGGAAAAAGAAAACATGAGATCTGCACTGGATCTGGGCTCTACCTCAATGGTAGAGCACCTGCTTTGTATACCAAAGGTCCCAGGTTCAATTCCTGCCATCTCCAAGTAGGACTGGAAAGGAGCCAGCCCAAACCAGAGAGTCATCTTTAGTCAGCAAGGACTAGGGTGGGCGACCTGCTTGGGACTGAACGCCTTTGTAAATGGCCTTGTGTGCACGCAGCATTGAACTGAGTAGTTTTGCAATGTCTGTATTTACCTAGAGGTGTTACAACCAGGTGCACAATGTTGGAGTGCCTGATGCGCATTGGGCACCAATGAGCCCTGGGCATTGATGCCCATCCAGGCACCGTCTAGGAAGTGCCAACGCACAACAGGGGTGCCTAATGTGCATCAGAGGTGTCCAATGCACATTTCAGCCATTCACTGATGGGTTTTACATACTGTATTCCCGCAATAAATTCCTAGAGAGAACAATATTTATTCAAACCGCAAATAATCAACTCCGTAAAAGACAAAGCTGCAAATATGGAGGGCCGACTGTATTTCAGATCTCAGAGTCCCAGGTTAAGGGAGACTCAACTTGTACTTGGGGGAAAAAATAACTTTCCAAGGCAACTTTTAAAGTCTGTTCTGCAGCATAATGTGCTCCAACCCTTGTGCCTCTCTGCTACTAGAAGACCTTTTCTTCAAGTAGCTGGGGCTGGGTTTGGTTTGTCAATGAGGCCACAATAAAACTGCTCAGCTGGACCAGAAGCCAGAAACTGGCCAGCGGGAACATGTCAGCGGGGATGAAGAAGGAAGAGCTGGCTGGGTGTTCAGCCCCCAACCCGCCCCACACGCATTCGGATCCAGACCCCTACGGTTTTCATTAGCGGCTGCTGACCGTTCCAGCTCCGGAACAGATGTGACCTCTGCCCCAGGACTGCTGCCCCAGAGAGATGGACCCACCAAAAACTCCTTGGCCAAGCCCTTCAGATTCCTGCATTTGTGTTTTTAGAAGAAGGAGAGCAACCATGAGACAAAACCTCCTGCAGATCTTTTTTTTTCCAGCAGCACAGTGCAACGATAACACAGCAACCTGAAACAAACTCAGGCTTGTTTGTTTGCACAACAAGAAAAGTTAAACTTCAAAAAACCCCAACAACAACAAAGTTACAGGTTGACATGAAGTTACCCATTTTGAGTCCCATATAGGAAAAAAGAGGGATATACATCAAATAAATAAAATACATCTGCCAGGCATTTAGTGCAGCGTTGCAGGTAAGTGCGCAGAGCTCCACAACAGCTAGCTGAGCTCCTCCTTATGCCTTGGCCTAACTTTCCACTGATAGCAGCATCTCTCCGCTGGAACACTGTGCACCTCCCCAGAAGGACCCATGGACAATCTCCTAGGAATTATCTGGCCTCGGCTATAAAAGTGTCTTTCGGTTCCCCTCCCGGAGATATTCAAGCAAACCACACACGGGAGAGACCAGTACATCCTGACACAGCCCCTTCCCAAGTACAGGGTGTCTGTTTCGGAGGTCATTCATCTCCTTCTAGAAGTGTCAGCCCTGAGGTCAAGAGTAATGTCAGCTCTGAGAGCAAGCATGAGTCACTTGAAATTCCAGGCCAGGGATTGGAGATCTCGCTGTCCTCCAGAGTGTGTGTGTGTGGTAAAAGACTGGGGGTTGATCCAGGACTTGTTAGTTCTGCAAACACAATTCCCTCTGGGTCAAGGCAAGGATACCCAACAGCCAAGAAAACAACCCCAGTGGCCAGTCCTGAAGACCCTGCCCCTATTCTGTCTCCTCTTCCCTTGCAAATGCCTACTTCAGCATCCCAAAAGTGCAGCATTGCAAAATACAGGTATACTGCCCTTGACAAATTAGGTGACTTCCCAGGTGTTACTACTTTCACATTAAATTGGGTACCAGAAGATGATGGAAAGAACAAAGATGGCTTCCTAGACCTTACCAAAAGGAGGAGGAGGAGGAGACCTAGACTGTGCCCAGTCCAGCATCAAAACCATTCAGCCACAGACCCCTTTCCCTCGCCACCCAACTCCCTTCTGCCCTCTTGCTGTGGGTCTCCCACCCAGGTCCCTCTTTCCCTGTTCCCTTCCTCCCAAACCCTTCCCAAGCTCTCTTCCTATTGTCATCTCAGGAAATATTATCCCAGCAAAAAGCTGCCAGGTTGCCAGGAAACGGGACAGAGAAATTTACAGCGCTCCAGCCTCCATGATTAAGAGGATTTGGATGAAGTTCCAGCGGTAACACAAAGCAGCTCCTCTTGCAAATTCAAGGGTTCGTTTTTCATAAGGAGCCAAAAAGGCAGCAGTCTTATTCTCTCTCAGACGTTTGGTCCGGGGAGGGAGGAGAACCCTCCCAATGACAAAAAAGATTGCGGGAAGAAAGTGCTTCGAAAAGCCTCCCTAGACACATTCAAGATAAGGCCAGAGCTCTGCTTCTTCTTATTTACAGCAGCCTTATAAATACAGAGGGTCCTTGGTATCTGCTGAGGTTTGGTTCCAGGACCCCCATGGATACCAAAATCTGTGGATTCTCAAGCCCCATTAAATACATGTACAATGGTGCAGCGAAATGGTGCCCCGTTGGGCACACGGTAGGAATGGGCAACCGAGGGGGGGGGTCAAGAAGCAATGTCACCCTGAGACTGTTCTCCCATGGGCTGCACCTCCCCACACACAACAGGCCCAAATGCCTCCATTTCACTCTACGGTCCCTCTCAAAATGGCAACTGGCAGAGGTGCTCTGGGAGCAATTCCAAAATGGACTGGCAAAGCATCTAAACAAAACTGCCATAGACAGGGTCACAGTCACAAAAAGCAACATGCTGGAAATTATCACACACAGATGGGATGTAGGGACTTGGCCCGGTGGCTGATCTGAGGCTAGATGTACCATGGGGCTGATGTGGTATAAATCATGTTTCTCGCACCACCCAATAAGTGTGCGTGTATCCCCTCCAACGCACAAAGCCCAGAATGACAGCTTTCAACACATACGCAGACGCCCATGCGCTGCCCCCACAAAAGCAACTCTGCTGAGAGAAAAAGGACAGATTTGACAGAATATCTCCTTGCTAAAAGCAAAGCGGACCCCCTTCCTTTGCCCCAGGCCTTGCTTCCAGGGCAAAGAGGAGGGAAACAGAGAGAGCATGGCTGAAGGAACTCATGCCCACGCTGACCTAGTTTTGCGTGTGAGTGTGTGTGCATGCTCTGGGCCTCACAACAGAGACACCCAGTTCTCAGGGAACAGCAGGAGGTGGCCACTTTCCCGAGAACTAAAATTAACCAGCGGCCAAGAAGAAAAAAGTCTTTGGGGTGGGTGGGTGAAGCTTTGCAAGGACGCCTCAAAGAACTGGAGAACCTTTGTCATTTTTCCTCCTCAGTCAAAAAGTTACCAATTCCCAGACAAAAAAGGGATGCTCTCATATCTCAGTGAGAGGGAAAATCCAGTTTAAAATACCTAAACACACCTTGAGAGGGAATTCTATTACATGCTCTGGCCCTACCTTGGAAATATGTGTTTCCTTCTCACTTTCCAAAGCAAGCGTGGGAGTGCTATGGACTCAGCACCCCTGAAGCTCCCTGTTTTTTGAAACTTAGTGCCATTTTCAGGCAACTTCCCAACCCCCAAACCATGCACGAAACATGTGACAGTACCCCACTCCATCCCCAAAAGATACCATTTACCCCACAAACATGGAAGCCACTATGCAAGCTGACCCTTCTGAGTCAAAACCATCTCAGCCCCTCCATTAAGGCAACCCATAAGAGCTTACAAAATGGCGCCCATGCAGCAGAAAAGATGCGCTCACTCACCATCTCATCCAAAGCATAGCGGAGGAGGCCGTGCTCATAGAGGATGAAGAACCGGCGCTGCCACTTCTGGAAAGGGAGAGAAAAGATATAATAAAGCACAACCTGTTTAACACATAGATACCTGAATCAGTAGTAACTCCCAAGGCAACTTTGCCCGGTGTTATTTCTCCTGTCCTCTCTTCCACCCATATTGTTTTTATTGTGTTCTTATCATTCTTTCTTTATCACTTATTGGATTTCTGTCCTGCCTTTCTCCCAAAATGGGATTCAAGGAGGTTTTTATCTTCTTTTTTATTATTATGTCTTGCTTTTTGATACTATTTTAATCTTCTGTTTTTAACTGAAACTGTGTGGGGTTTTTTAATGCCGTAGACTGCCTTGGATCCAAATAAATAAGACAGACTAATATCACCTCTTACCCTTTTCTTCTCCAGTCTAAACATACCCAGCTCCCTAAATCTCTCCTCTTAGGGCATTGTTTCCAGACTTTTCACCATTTTGGTTGCTCTCCGTTGGACACAAATCCTGGGGTTTGTAGTTTTGGGAGGCACTAGAACTCTCTGGTTGAGGATTATAAATTCTCCCCTCCTCAAACTGTCAATCCCAGAATTTCATAGGATGGAACTGAGGCAGTTAAAGTGGAGTTGCACTGACATAATTCAATAGTGTGAATGGGCTCCTGAACTCATCCTCCAAGGTCTCATGCTCAACTTGCCAGGTTGGGAAATTTTAACCACTGCGTCACCCATCACTCCAAGGAGGCAAGAGGAGTTCATCCTCCTCTGAGAAGAACTGGGCCTTGCTCATATCTAGCTTACTTGTTTAAGACTTCTTCCAACCTCATACTCAACACTGCTATTGCTAGTGCTGTGTATTCTCTCTTGCTAATATCGCCGCTACTAAGAATAATGTCAACACTCAGGCAACCAAAGAAGCGCTGAATGCT
>NC_056529.1:25287039-25333013 GCF_019175285.1 Sceloporus undulatus
ATGCTCTTCTCAAACGATGCAGAACTCAGCAGCTCTGCCCTGTTTTACATCTTTTTGCATAATTTAGTCTGGATTTTGCTAGTCAAGGCAAGGAGAGGTTCAGGGCACTGCTGTTCCACCCATGGGCCCTAGAAACCCAACACAGGTATTTCTAGGGCTCCTTGAAGGCACTTGCCCACATTTATCATTTGGTGAGATGAAGAGAGAAGTTGTCAGAAAGCTGAACTCTGCATTTAGAGGTCCTTTCCAAGGCTTTGTTTGGACTCAATCTTGGCAGATGCCCAATTCTAGGCCACATCTGGGCTGTGGCAAACCTCAACCGCATGGCTCTACGAAAGGAGAGGGCCTCATCCTTACCCGAGAACGGTGCACAGGGTTGTCAAAATCAGTGCCTTCTGGCGCCAGCAAAAGCCATCCACCATAGATAGGTTTGGCCTGGAAAAGAAACAAAGGAAACAAATGGTCAGTTTATTTTCATTTTTTAAAATGTGCAACCTGAGACAACTTCTTTGCTGATGCAAATTATAGCAACTGCGAGGTACATAAAGTGGGACATTTGTGCCATCTGCAAAGCAGAAGAAATCATACACCTCTAGGTTCATATAATGCTATGTATCCAATTCTGGGATTGGCAGTTTTGTGAGCCATTTAGCCTTATCTCTCATAGACAGCTTGGTTATCGTAGCAAACTGCAAATCCCAGGATTCCATAGGATGGAGCCACGACAGTGAAAACAGCATCAAACTGCATTCATTCGATTTCTTGAAGCAAGGAGCCAGGATCACCTGCTGCCTTTAAGGAGCAGACTTTGAAACCGAAAACCAAGAAGACAGAGCCACAATATGTTTTTTTTTTAATGCAATCCATCAAAATGAAATCTGATGGCTTTACATAAAAACAAAAAAGCATACAGAAGCTGCAGAAGTGATTTAAGGGACACCTCCCCAAACCTGCTCAGCAAGTCAAACCTTTCACAACCTTTTAAAATGTAAGCATACACACTGTATCTAGTTATCTATCTGGAGGCAGGTGAGAAGTCTGTCAACCCTCCGCACCTTTTAGAAACCAGAAAATCTCTCTCACACACACACACTGTATGTATGTATATAGTTCTGCACTTTTTGTACGGTACACTAAAACCATCCCTTACAAGAGTCAATATCATTCACATATAAATAAATGCAGGTCTCTCTCCTTTTACCTGGAGAAATATGCTGCCTTTGGTTCCTGCATTTCCTCCAATCCAGAGCTCCTCGCATTTATGATCTCCCAACAAAAAGATTATTGAAAAACTGGAAATTTAATTTCGGGGAAGCTCCCAGAATCCTCCAGGCAAGGAAAGCAAGTGGTCATATTGGCTGAGGGATTCTGGGAGCGGAAATCCAGAAATAAATAAAACACATCTGATTCCATTTTTCTTTCACTTAACAAAATCCGCTGATTATTACTGATGTAACTGGAGCGCCTTCGTTTAAATTGGTTCGGCTTTGCAGAAACTGCAACAAGACCTTTGGGAGGAAACAAATAAACCTGCACACAAACTTGTATATAGAATATGAATGAATATATATATATATATATATATATATATATATATATATTATCTGTAACAAATTGAATAGAAGAGGACCAGCTTAAGTAAATGCATCTGCTTTAGATTTTCCTTTCCTGAATAAAATGCATTGATTTAACACTGATTTGACTGGACTGCCTTAGCTAAAACCAGTCCAGCTTTGTGGGAAAATGTAACAAGAATTTTTTGGGGGGATGAAATCGAATAAACCTGCATAAATTTTCATTAAGAGGAGAAAACAATTGTTCTGGAAAAAAGAAGAGGCATTTGAATCCCATCTCAGCCATGAAACCCACCGGGTGACTTTGGAAAAGTCACACTCTCTCAGCCTCAAGGGAAGGCAAAGGCAACCCTCCTCTGAACAAACCTTCCCAAGAAAACTTTTTCTTAGGGTTGCCATAAGTCAGAAACGACTCAAACAACGGCAATTCCTGTTTCCAGAGAACTCTGGAATCGTCTTGAAAATGACCATCTTTGCCATGCGATGCCAAGAACGCATCTTTTAAAATGCATCTTCTAAAATGATTCCTGGCACCTGTGGGGGCTTTTCTTTGTGGAAAGTACGTAGAGAGCTCTTGTAACACCTTTGAGACTCATTGAAAGAAAGACACTGGCAGCATGAGCTTTCGTAGACTTTCATAGACTTCAGTCCACTTCCTGAGATGCATTTATAATTTTGCAAATTTGGAATTTGCAAATGCATCTGAGGAAGCAGAATGAAGTCTAGAAAAGCTTAGGCTGCCAACTTCTTTCTTTCAGTGAGTCTGACAGGTGCTACAAGAGCTCTCTACGTACTGATTTCACAGACTAACACAGCTATATATTTGAATTCTACAACTTTTGGAAAGTAGTTGGACTTTTTAAAAAAGTGAATTAACTTCCTTAAACATGTCCTGCCTTGCTAACTGAGGATATTTTACTAATCCATGAATGCACTGCTGCAAAATGTAACCAATGACTTCACTTCCAAGATGCACACATGCCTCAATCTCAAACAACTGCTGCCTACTCCAAATTTGCTCTGGGCCCCCATCTTGGGCTTTTTCTCTCTCTGCCCAACTCAGACGCACCTTGATCTCTGCCCCTGCCTCCTCCAGCATCCTTGCCGAGTTCCTGGCCCGACCTCCCTTTCCTCGGTTCATGGCTGCCTTGCTTCGGAGCTCCTACGGAGAAGCTGCCCACTTTGCCTTCCTGTTCAGTGTTCACCTGGCGCACCTCCTTCACTTGACACACCTGGGAACCACACCCACCCAGCAACCCACACACCCACAGCTTGTGCAACCACGTCTCCCCACTCCCTCCATGGCTCACAGCTGCCTCACCCGCTCTGAACGCCACACGCCGGACGGACCAGATTGCAAAGGATGGGAATGGTTCTCTGTCTGAGGCTGGACAACCATCAGCGGTCAAGAGTGGGCAATACTACACCTGATCTCAGCCAATAGCATGTATGTCAGCTTTGTTGAAGTCAACATGTTTCTGGGCATGCCTTCCTTAACAGGCAGGCAAGTAGTGGTTTGAGTGCTTGACTGCATCTCTGGAGACCAGGGTTCAAATTCTGGCTTGGCCATGTAAACTGACCTTGGGCAAGTCACACTCCCTCCACCTCCGAGGATGGCAATGGCAAACCCCCTCTGAGGAAACGTCCCATGATAAAGTCAACCTTAGAGTCACAGTCCAGTGCTCTACAGGTACTGTGTTCTAATTTGCCTCTGACTTGTCCAATGGACGCTTCAGCACAACGAAGTAGAGCATGCCAAGGCTACCTGCTAAAGAGAGAGCAGCAGCCATGAGGGATCTCAAACAGGAAAAACAGGTGAGGTGAGACATAAATCCTTACAAAATTGGAATGACAGAGCAGAAGGATCTTTCCAGTGGAGGCAGCAAGATTTTGCTCCAGCTTTATTCCAGTTTACGTGTCTCCAGTCAACCTCTGTCAGCCAGGAACATACCATGCAACACCCCTAATGTTTTCCGCCAAATAAATATTTGGGGGAGGGAATTTCAGAGAATCAGAGCGGTGTGCGCATGCCCCATGCGCTTCCTCCTCCAACATCCATGAACAACCCAAATCCCTTTTTACCAAACCATGGGGAACATTACTCAACATTACTAGTTGTTTGTAAGGTATGCTATTCTTACTCCCCCAAAAGGCATCCCTGCTTCCCAGAAACAGCACCATTGCACCACTCCGGGGGCTACTCTGGTCGCAACTTTATGTTTCAAGATTGATTCCAACTCCGGAAGAAATGCCAAGGGAAGGCTCTCCCTGCCCTGTGCCATCCTGCGCAACCCTTCCTGGGCGTGTGATCAATCATTGGCTTCACTTCCTTTTCAGGTGATCGAACAAATAAATGTGGTCAGTTTCATGCCAAGTGAAGGCAGCACACCAACTCATTCTTCTTTATATCTTATCAGCTGGGGAAGGCCTGGTGATATCACCAGACTGGGGACCTTACATTAGCCATACTTTTTAGTCTCGAGTGACTCAAGGTCCACATGAATAACAGTAATAATAATAATGAGGAGGAGGAGTACTTGTAGTACGTCCTTTAAGATGACCTCAGAAATCTTTACAACCACCCTGTAAGGCAGGCCATGACTATTATCCCCGTTTTGCAGAAAAGTGGAGCTGAGGCCAAGGGCACACGGCAAGGGAAGGAATTTGAACCTCTCTGGCATGATACGCTCAGCTGAGTTCTCAGCAACAGCATGTGTTTAAAAGCTCTCTGAAAATCAATGCCAAGGTCGGGTTTTTTTGCGGTGTGTACCTTACAGGCGTTGCCTCTCAAAAGGTTGCGCTGTGATGGGGCTCTTGACTGATAGTAGTGTCACTGGGGCAGAAGTTTGGGTATGTTCGGGTTGTATTGCCTTTTCCCATTGACGCTCCTCCTTTCTACCTCCCAGTGTGCAATTCCAGCTGCGGAGGTTAAAGAGACAGGGATCTGTGGAACACAATAAACTATTGCCAGCATCCAACAAGCAAGTCTCTAGTCCTCCTTGAACTGTAGGATCTATGAAGTATCTGAAAGGGGGACTTCAATAGAGTGGAGGCACTAATAAGTAGGACTGGGTGGGTACAGGGTAATAAAAACAAAAAGCACTGGATGAGGCCTGGAGACCAAGGTTCAATTCTTCTCTCGGCCAGGAAGGCTGACTTTGGCCGTGTTCTCATCTTGCAGCCTAAGCTACCTCACAAGGTTGTTGTAAGAACCAATTGGCAGGGAAGCCACAGGTGCCAACCTGTTAACCCAGATCATTCTCCAAAGCCATTCTCACCAACCTGTTTCCTTTTCCAAATGAGGCAGAACCTGTCTCTCTCTCTCGCTCTATGGAGCAAACCAAGCCCTCCATCGGTTTGCTTCTATATACTGTATTTATCTTTTTGATTTTACTCATAGCCAGCCTTTCTCCTGACAAGGGGCCCCAGGTGGCTCACCTCATGAACTAAAGCAGATTCATCTAAAACAAAAGCTGAATGATAAACGGTGTTTTTAAAACCCAATTAAACAACCTCAGAACTGTTTTGAGCTACAAAGAGAGAATCCACCCAAACGCTAACTAAAGTTGGAAAGAAAACAACGGGCCACACATTGAAAACACTCAATATTCAATTCAGTCCCCCTCCTCAAAAAAAAGGGGACACCAGGGATTGTAGTAAGCACAGGTCCATTGCATTGATCCTCCATGCAAGTAAAGAGATGCCCAAACAAAAACTTTTATCCTACAGGAGCGATAAGAGCCAGATGTCCAAGCTGGATTAATCAATGAAAGAGGCACTAGGGATCATATTGCAAACCTATGTTGGAAAATGGAGCTCACCGAATAATTTCAGAAGAAAATCAGCCTGTGCTTTATAGATTATAGCAAAGACTTTATCTCTGATCCTGTGCTCAAACCACTGCACCTTCCTATCTGGGGAATGATGGGTAAAACAGGAGACTTAAACAGTGGGCCATCCATTCAGCTGTACTTTCTTTCATTCCATCATGTTATTTTTATCCCTTTTGGTTGTTTGGGGGTCTGGGCGCCTTCACAAACAGCAGGAAGGAAGACAAGAAACAGCTCTGGGGTGGTTTACATGAGTTTGTGCAGAGAGCTGCCTTGACAAATCCCAGACACCAACAACCAACATGTTGCATCTGCCAGAAGGAAATCTCAAGAGGATTCACAGCCCTGCCTGACAGGATCTGGTCATTAAAAGAGGAGCTTATATTTATTAAGCAGCTCTGATCTGCAGGAGCTCAGAGGAGGAAGATTTGCACTAATCTGGGTCAATGGTCCAAGGGTTTCTACCAATCTGGGTCAATGGTCCAAATATGACTATTGCACATTTTGGTGTGTGTGTGTGTGTGTGTGTGTATACTGTGTATATATATATATATATAAGACACAGTGCCATGTAAAGAACATACTTCAGTTTAGAATCATGGAATCGCAATAGTGGAAACCATTCCCAAAGACCATCTAATCCAACCTTCTGTCAGTGGAGGAAACCACAGCTAAAGCTTCCCGGAGAAGCAGGCATCCCAAGTCTGACTAAAAGCCTCGATCAAAGGAGAGTCTACCACTTTCCAAGATAATCTATTCCACGGCTAAACAGCTCTTGTTCTCAGAAGGTTCTTCTTAACGTTTAATCGAAATCCTAAGGTCCAAAGTTCAAGACTGGCCATTACTGGACACAGGTTCTCCGACCACTGCAAAAAAAGGCCATTTACCTCCAAAATTCAAAGAACCGTTTGGCCAGAGTTGGCAATAAGGAAGAGTGATAAAATGATGCTGTGACCTGGCACAAAGCAACTGCAAAACAGCTAAGCCACAATAAATCTGCCTTCCTATGGTATTACCAGACTGATTTTAGCCCGCAAATACTTCAGAGGTCCACCTACCAACCAATACCATTTAAGTCACTTGTGAGACCATTAACAGCTTGGAGGAAAAAGGCACCCAAGCATGGCTCTTCCATTCTCTTTAAAAACTGTTCATTATCTCTTCGTTTGGAGGCAACTCCAACTCGCCCTAGGTGTGTGGCCATTTACAAAACAGGCTTGCGGCCGGCGGAGGTAATGTCAGGCCTTCCAGGAACGGCGCCATCATCGTGACAGATGAACTAAAACGTCAACCCTTATTTATATAAACAGCTCATCGTGAAACAGAAAACGGCTGGATCCCTGCGGTCCCGTCCCTCTTTGGATCCTGACGCTGATCCAATTTAAGCCCCGTCTCGCCACCTTCCCAAAACGCAGCCTGGCAGCAGAAATTTAAAAAACACCTGGCGCGCTCGCTAATGGTAGTGCCAAAGGGATTAGGAAACAACAGTATCATGAGAAAACCTATGCAAAGCTGGGAGGGAGGGAGAGGGGAAGAATTCCCCGGGAGCTGCGTGACCGGCCCGTCAAAACACGCTCCAGAAATCCACATTAGTCACTAGGAAAAATTTCTGGCCGGGGGCAGGAAAAAGGGTGCAGAGGGAGGGAGGAGAGCGTTTCGGGTTCGTGATGATGCCTCTGGACTTGGATGGAGTTCGGGGCAAGACAAAGGGAAGCCCTTGTTCATGTTATCCAATGCAGAAGCTTCCTAATATTGCCTTCCTGAGATTGCTAAGGGTTCCTTTATTGATCAGCAGTGATCCAGAACAACCACACTGGCATCAAGAAGGCAGCTATCATGGTGGCCCATCTTGGGTTTTCACTGGTGGAAAACCTAGAGGGTGTTGTACGGCATGCTCACAATTCACACCGGGAGACCGGAGACAAGCAAACCGAAACGGAAGTGGATCCTCGTTGATCTGTTTAGGAGGAAGATTTTTAGCAGCATCACCTTTGGGAGGATGGTGAAGGAGAATTGGAGATACCCAGACCTTTGCTCTCCTTTCCTCTTCCCCATTGCCATTCCTGGAATAACAGAGCTGGAAGGGAGCCCGGAGTCATTTCACCCAGCCCTATGCCCATGCTGAAGCACCCCTGAGAGGTGGGCACCCAACTTCCATTTAAAAACCTTCAGCGAATTTATCCTTTTCTCAGCCAAAAAAAAAAGAAGTGATCTGGGGGTTTCCGGAGACTTGAAACCCACAAAGATGGCTTTGGGATCCCTATGTGACCTACATCTGCCTACACTACTAGCTTGTGGATCTTTTGGCTTTGAGGTGGAGATGTTTCGCAGTTCTGCCAGAAAATGCCCATGACCTGCGGCATGCAAAACATGTACCATGCCACTGCGCTTAAAGCCCATCCTAGGATGGTAAGCATCTCAAGAGAATTTATCAGCATCATTGTCCCCATACTGCAGACCTGAGGCTGAAGAACTGAGGCCACTTCTCCAACAAAGTTTCCATAGCTATCCAAGCTGTGAACTGACTCTCTCTCTCTTCCTCTGGGCACATTTCATCCTCTTTTGTTAGAGACACGCTGCCTCTCTCTATTATGCCACACCGTTCTTTGTTCAGCACCACATCTTTGCGTGGACTCTTTATAGAGGCACAGAATAATCCTCCGTACACAGTGTGGTCAACATTTATTTGTCTACCTCTCTTCAATAAATAGGTTGAAGTCTATTTATCCTACGATTCATTATGTCCGCCGGTTTCCATTATCCTTACGCACAAAAGGATGTGTTTGATCGCAAGAGGCAGTCTGTCCGATGGAGACACAATTGCGTTTGTGAATTGGTGAAACGAGGTGTTTACGACACCTGCACCTTCTTCTCAAACCAAAAGAGGCAGCCAAGCTGCACACAACAGCAACGTGTGGAGCATTTTGACTACAGCACCCAGAATGCCCCATGCTAGCAAGGGGATTCTGGGAATTCCAGTCCAATATATTAGTTTTTCTGGGCTCTGTTAGCTAGATCAGTTCCAACTGAGATATCATTAATGCTGCAATTCTACTGTCAGCTTTCTCTCAGTGTGTTTTCAAACACACTTGTTGTTGCATGAGCCGCCATTTTGAGTGTTTACACACAGAACAGCAGGGTAGAAATTATTATAACCACCCTTTGCATCAATGCTTGTGATTGTGTGCCACGTTCACTAATAAACACGACAAACTTGTTAGGTGCTTTTTAAGACGAAGGGGGAAAAAATAATATATAGATATACAAATTCCAAACAATAACCCTTGATTTTACCATTTTATATAAAGGACACCATTTTACTGTCCCTTGTGTATAATGGGACTTGAGCATCTATGGATTTTGGTATCCGCAGAGGGTCCTGGAACCAAACCAAGCAGAAGCGGAAACCAAGGGCCCACTGTATTGTGTACAAAATTACCTTCAGGCTATGTGTACAAGGTGTTTATTCTGTGTTTATACATGGGTCCCATGTTCAAGGTATTTCACGGTGTATATGCAAATATTCCCTAGTCCGAAAAACTCCGAAGTCCAAAATACTTCTGGTTGCAAGTGTTCGGAGAAGGGAGAGCCAAGCCGTACATGAAAGGTCATGCTGAAATAAATAAATTAGCATTACAGGTTTCTTCTCCCTCTCCTCCAATTTTTAAGCCATGATAGTTACTATCGCTTTGAAAGATATTGCTGAATATATATATGTATATATATATATATGTGTGTGTGTGTGTGTGTGTGTGTATATATATATATATATATATATATATATTCCAAATGAAACATGCCCCTCTGAAATCACTGTTATGTTTCGCCAGGGCTCACCCAAGCCTTCCTCAACCTGGTTATCTTCTAGATACGTTGGTAATATACCTCTGTGCTGGGGACTGAAAGGGAGTTGTAGTACAAAGGCACCTTATAGGGTTAAGCTGCTTTAGAGCAACCCCAAAATAAAATCCACCGGGTTATTATTATTATTATTATTATTTAAAGGAAAAGGGGGAGGGAAGTATATCAGCACCTGTGGCCTCAGGTGAGACAAGCAAATGTGCTTTCCAGTATTATCTAAGCGACAGGGTTAAATCTGATCCGACCGCTAACTCTTTGAACGCATCAAAAGCTGTCAACTGTTGGTATTTTTTTAATTATATGCAAATGCTGCGGTGGTAGAAAAAGCCTGCCAAGCCCACAGCTATTAAGAATGTTTATCCTCTTTATGAAACACTCCAACAGAAAACAAAAACACACCAGAATGCATTTTGCCAGAAAGATCTGACTGGTTTTTGGAAGCGAAGCAGGAATACCAAGGAGCTCAGGAAGAAGGCTAGAGTAGCCCTGGGCAGATGCCAGCATTTCTTGAAGCATGTTCAATGTGTGATCGTAGTGGAGGAAGAGTCTGGGAGAACAGAAGTCATGCTCTCTCACCCTCAGAAGAATGCCATGGCAAATATCCTCTGAAGAAATGATGCCAGGAAAACCCTAGGATAGGAGCATCATTGAGCCAGAGTTGACCAGAAGGCTTATAACAATAACAACAACAACAACAACAACGATTTCTTGCCTGTGGCTGGTTATACAACAGGTACGGAAGGAAATCAAATTCGTAGCGCATAAACATTCATCATAGGCTGGCATCTTTCATGCATCCTCTGTCATTCTAGCTTTCTTCCAGTTGGCACCAACTGCCCAGCAGAATTGCCTGCGCACAATATTAGCTTGCCACTGGCACATGAATGTGGGCAAACCTGGCCTGGCAGGCATATACCAAGGGGGTTATTTCTGAATTACATTGTTGTTGTCATTGTGTGCCTTAAAGTCATTCCTAACTTACGGCGACACTATGTCAAACCTATCATTTGGTTTCCTTGATAAGATTTGTTCAGAGGTGGTTTGACATTGCCTTCCCCTGAGGCTGAGAGAGTGTGATTTGGCCATAGTCACCAAGCCAGGAATCGAACCCGGGTCTCCAGTACCTTGGTCAAGTCACACTCTCTCAGCCTCAGGGGAAGGCACTGGCAAACCTCCTCTGCGCAAATTTTGCCAAGAAAACCCAATGACAGGTTTATCTAAGTCAGAACCATTTTGAAGGCATACAATATATATGAGAGGAGATGGCCTCACAAAAGGACAGCAATTGGGAAGCTGGGTGGGCATTTAAAACTGGCATAACTTAACATTAAACTGGTTGTGGAGGGCAGAGATAAAAGTTTGCGACTGAGACATTAAAATAACGGAGCCTTTGCACATCATAGGATATCCTACGAAGGTGAAATATTCCAGCAAAGCAAGGGTTAGTTTCCGCCCAGTGACTCTGTCCCAATGATCACTGAGACACCTTTAACTTTTATGGTTATGGGATTCCCAGAGTAAGGAAGGGGCCATCAGCAAACAGCTAATCTTCTGTTTGCAGATGGGGCTGAGAGTTTAGGACACTTTAAAACAATAAAATGGGAGACAGCTGCCCTCTGCCAAGTTCAGCCTTCCTATGCTTTTGACAGTTTATACCTCTGTGGATTTTTATACTTGACTCCTTTCCTGGTTCTGAATTATATTCTGATCTTAATTTGGAATTGAGTCCTGCTACGTTCAGGGAAACTCAGGGTTCGCCATTTGGTGTGCTGCAAACAACGTCCCTGTAGTGCAGTTCCATGCCAGGGGTTTAAGAAGGCTTGGTGGTTGTTGTTAATGTGTCTTTACATCAATTCTGATTTATGGAGACCCTCTACCCTCTTGGTAAGATTTATTCAGGCAAGCTTTGCCATGGCCTTCCTTTGAGGCTGAGAGAATGTGACTTGCCCAAGGTCAGATTTTTATGACCATGTGGGGATTCGAACCCTGGCCTCCCAGAGTCCAACACTCAATCTCAAATCCGTTGGTAGTGATATCAAATCCTTTCAGGAAATCCACAAACTAGGTGTTGACGTGTTTTACCTTCAAGCTAAAACAACTTTTGCCTTCAGCAGATACACAAAGAGCCATTTTGGCGTGATGGTTTGAGTGGAGAATACCAGGAGACCAGAGTTCAAATCCTGCTCAGCCACTGAAACCCCGATGGTGGCCATGGGCGAGTCACACACACCTTCAGCCTCTGAGGAAGGCAATGGCAAACCTCCGCTAAATAAACCTTGCCAAGAAAACTCTTGGATAGGCTACCGTAAGTTGGACTCAACGCGAAAGCACATAACATCTGACTCTGCAGATCTGGGATGGCCAAATGAGGTTTTTTCAAGTGTAGGTGGCTTGCAACTCCCATCAGCCCTTGCCAGCACTGACAATGATGGGAACTGCAGTTCAGAAGCTCCTGTAAGGTTACAGCTGCCCACTTTCTGCCCAAGATGGAAGCTCTATGTATAGCTGCCACGGTGAAGAGCCTCCACGTGAGTGGGCCTTATCCTTTCACGACAATCACAGCCAGTGCCCACGTGTCACATCTCACAGCGAGCAGATCGCGTAAGAGCACATGGCAGTGAGATGAGCCCCTCTGGTGTGTCCTGGATGCATCCGCTGGCATACGACATTGCCTTACTCCAAGTCACACCCCTCAGCTTATCCAGCTCACGATCATCAACTCAGGATCAGCCTTGTCAGCAGAGGATGATGGGAGTTGCATTCTAACACAAGAAGGCTGGGGAAGCTGGTTGACTCAACGCTATGTCTAGTATGGCAAGCTACACATTACACCGTTGTCAGGTCCAGGGGCAGACGCAACACAGACGCATCAAAACCATGCCCAAATTTCTCATTTCATCAGCCTTATTTCAGAGGAAGAGGTGAAGCTCTTTAGTTGATGCTAAAGTTAAGGAAGTTAGAAACGTCAGGAATAAACCCTTCTAGAACATGGCCACATAGCCCCAAAAACCCACAAAAAAACTAAGTTAGAAACACTTTATCAAGTTTCCAACTTAAGAATGTCAACCTTTAACAATTCCCTACCAACAAATGTGCAAAAGAAATCCACTGCATCTCCAGTTCCATCTTTGGCATATGATACTGACTGTCGCTGGGCAGGGCTAGATCTCCAAAGGCTGCGGCACTCTAAATCCCATCAGCTCTCACCAGCCTGCCAATGAGGGATGATGGGCAGAGGAGTAGCTCATTAGGATCTCACCAGATTGTAGGTTCCACCATAGGATATATAAAATGATGAGCGAACCTGGGTTCTTGCACCCTCTGGACCCATTGCAGAGCTTGGAAGAAAGTTGGTTGGGGGATTCTAGACATTGTAGTACAGATCGGATCTCAGTAAGGATGCATAAGTATATCCTTGTTAGTCTGCCAGGATAGAAGTGGGGTTAATAGTGTGGCAAATTGTCATCCGAAGTAGCCAACTCCACCTCTGCCAACTTATACAACAGATTTATGAAAGCAGGGGAAAGAAGAACACAATACTGCTGTGAAGCCACCCATCTCTCAACTTTTACACAGAGTTGCAATTCTGACAAGTGCCAAAACAGTTAAAGATTTCCTACAGCGAGGCTCAATCATTAATCAAAATGCAGTCAAGCAATGAGAAGAAAGCTAAGGCTCGGAAAGGCAGCCACGAAAGAGCTAGATAAGATCCTCAAGCGTAAATACGTAAATTGGAATCATACATCTTTCCATTCCTAGGTACGGTTGTGTAGGGAGGAGAGCGAAGAAAGCTGTTGAGAAGATCAACCCAAGTTAACCTGCTGCTTACTTTGCTTTTTATTGTGCCCTAGTTAAGCATGATTTTGGAGACATTTTAATCATGTAATGTTGTTGTTGTTTTAGGTCAGTGGTTCTCAGCCTTTGGGCCTCCAGATGCTTTGGACTTCAATTCCCAGAAGTCCCAGTCAGGATGCTCATTGTTCAGGAACTCTGGGAGTTGAAGTCTCAACAATCTAGAGGACCAAAGGTTGAGAACCATTGTTTTAGATTGTACGCTGCTTGGCAGGTTTTTATTCTTTATTTCTTATTTTATTTCACAGCGCTCTATAAATCAATGTTAATAATAATAATAATAATAATAATAATAATAATAATAATAATAATAGAGAAATGTGGTGCTGGAAGAGAGTTCTGCAGATACCAAGGGCTGCCAAAAAGACAAGTCAAAGGATCCGAGAACGAGTCCAGCCTGAACTCTCACAAGAAGTCAACAAGACTAGAGAGAGGCTTTCATAATTTGGATACATCTCACAACAGGACTCTTTGGAAAAATAAAACAACCCTGGTTTGGCAAAGCAGAAGTCAGCATGGAAAGAAAAAGACCTCATTCCAGGTGGAGAGAGAGCCTCCATCAAGGAAGCCACAGCTGCCCTGAGTTTGCAAGACCTGAGCCAGTGACCAGGGTTCACAAAGTTCACCATAAATCGACATTAACTTGACAGCAAACAACACTGCAAAGTGGGCTTTGCAAAGGATGCAAAGCATCATGCCATTAGTCAGATCAGAAATCTTCTCTAGACCCACCAATTTGTAGTTTCCAAACTGAAAGCCACTCTCTTTCTCTGAAGCACACAAGCAAAATGTGCAGGTTATGCTTCCCTTCCAGCATCTGACCTTTGCAGAAACACTGCTGCTCTCCATAGAGGATCCATTTAGCTTTCCAGGCTGTCGATAGCCATAAATACAGATTCCAGGAAAAACATTTGCAAACCCAGCCTAGGCCAGTGTTCAATCAAACTCTCCAAAATGGGTGCCCTCCAGGCATTTGGAACTACAACTCCCATCGTCCCTGGAGCCTGACGGGAGCCGTAGGCCCAAAAACAGCAAGAAGACATCAAGTCAGAGGCCTTCAACGGAGGTGAGGTGAAGAAGCCATCCTTCTCCTTGCTTCAAAAGGGGGAGGGAATCCAGCCACTTCATGAACAAAATGGACACCAAATTATTATTGTTTGTGATACAGGTCCAAAATGCACGGCAGAAATCATCCAGTTTGATACCGCTTTAACTGCCCCTGGCTCAGTGCTGGGGAATCCTGGGAAGTGTAGTTCATTGTGGCACCAGATGCTCTCTGAAGGTCTCTCAACGCCACAGTCCCCAGAATCTGCTAGCATTGAGCCAGGGCAGTCCAAGTGGTCCCAAACCCCTGTGCTTTGCACCAAGGAGGAAGGAACAAGGACAGCAGTTCAGACGCAATAAACCAAACTGGGCAACAAATTATAAAGGATGCATAATAAAAAAACTAAAATAAAATACACTGGGTTTGCTTTGTTTTTGTTTTCCGAGGGGGTGGGTTCTCCCTCCAAGCTTGCATGGTGGCTTTGTCTGGAGGCTTCCTATCAGTCCCATGCTCTCTGCCTCCCATGCTCAGCATGCATTTTTTCCATGTGAGTTTGCAGAGTGCATTCCCTCTCTCTGTGTCCAACCTCCCCCCCCCCCACACACACACTTTCCTCCTCCTTCTTCTTCTTCTGCCTCCCAGCCCTGCAATATGACTGATCTCATTTCCATAATAGGATTGTAACCATGGCTGTCAGAAGTAGTGCAGAACCAAGAGGAGGAGGAGGAGGGTGGCAAAAAGCAAGGCCTGGCTTAGAGCACCAGCTCAAGGGAGGGCTGGCATTTAATCCCACTCCCCAACCTCTAGCAATACGGCTGTTTGGGGGCTACAAGAAGGGGGTCTACAAAGAAAGCCAGCCTGCATTGACTTTCCTGGCCTTTGCTTTGCTTTATCAAAATCAGGCTTGCATTAACGCTTGCGCTTCCTCCAAGTGTTTTTGCAATGATGCAAAACTCCTCTCTATCAAAAGGGATGCATTTCATATTGTATTTTATTCTGTTATCCATCTTGATCTGGTGGAAGAGGCGGGGTAACATTTTATTATTATTATTATTATTATTATTATTGGGATCATCTGAAACTTAACTCAGTTAGGTATAATATATATATGGTCCAAAACACCCTGCAGAAATAACCCAACTAGAGAGTGCTTTAACTGCCTTGGCTCAAGGCTAGGGAATTCTGGGAGCTGTAGTTTTGGAAGACATTTAGCCTTCTGTGTTGTGATCTGGTGCCATAATAAAACTACAATTCCCAGGATTCACTAGCATTGAGCCAGGGCAGTTAAAGCAGTCTCAAACTGGACTATTTCTGCAGTCTGTTTAGACACACACATCTATAAACCTGAGTTAAGTTTCTGATGATCCCTTGGACAGAGAGAGGCGTTTTTGAAAAGGTTGCCATTTCCAGATCCTAACCCTCCTCTTGGTTTGTAAGCACAGAGAAGGTGTTTGCCTCCATGTATAGTATTTAAGGTGGGATAGAAATACTATTATTATTATTATTATTACTTTACACTTCCTTCCTGAGGCAGAAGAATTAGGAATAAAGCCATCAGAAAAAGGCAAGAGAGTGAGTTCCAACCAGAGAAAAGCCAGGCCTTTTCATTCAAGAAGCTGGAAGGAAGGAGCCCAGAAAACACAAAAGGCCACTGGGAAACCTGAACTACACACAACAACAACACAATTGCCAACTGCCAAAGCCATCAGAAGAAAACCAGAGAGAGTATTTCTTTGATTGTTGTTACTGCTTGCATTCAAGGGAAAGGCTTCCTTTCGCCTGGCAAGAGGGCTTGCCAAATGCCACCTTCCTTCCCAAGACAACTCCAGAGCCTGACATCCAGCTCCAGGGCCTGGCTTTGTCTTATTAATTACAGTCTTATTAGCCTTCTTCTTAGCATCACAATCCCTCTATGACAACTCTCCTCCTTCCTTTGCATTTTGCAGGGCGCCTAAGGAGGCACCTGAGGGAAAGAGTGGCAAAGCCTTTGCAACCAGAGGCAAGTTCAACAGTTCTCTTTCTCTCTGTTGAGATACAGAAATACTGTGTGTGTATATATATATACACACACACACACACATTCACACTATATATATAATGTTACTACTACACACACACACACACACACACTAGATGATATAGACGAACCTATGCCTATGCATGTGTCTCTCTGCCCTCCTGCCCTGGCCCAGGGCCCTGCTGTGCCCTCTTACCTGGCTGAGGTCTTCGTCGTTGAGCAGATGGGACTCTCTTGGCTTGAAGCAGTTCTGGCACTTGCTCTTGTTGAAGATGTTGGCCTGGAACTTCCTGCAGGGGTTCTCCTTGGCCCCAGCCATGGCCCCACTCTGGGCACTCAGTGCCACACTCCAAGGCAGCAGCAGCAGCAGCAGCGCCCAGAGAGGAGCCCGGAGCTTGGCTGGCAAGAGGGCGAGGAGAGCCGAGAGGAGCCGGGCCACCAGGGCCAGCAGCAAGCGAGGCGGCAGCAGCAGCAGCAGCAGCAGCAGGGCTGGCCTGGCAGAGGAGGGCCCCAGCCTTTGGGGGGTGGGAAGCAAGGGCCCACCGAGGAAGAAGGGCTCAGAGCCCCAGGCGATCCGGAGGCTCCCAGGGAGCCAAGGCCCAAGGCATCCCCCTGGCTGCTTCCCAAAGGAAGGAAGAGAGAGGAGAGAAGGAGCAAGCCAAAGCCCCCCAAAGACCCCGAGGAAGCCTGTAGCAGCAGTCCAGAGGCTCCAAGAGACAGAGACAGAGAGGTCTCCCAAATGCAAAATGTCAATGCCAACAATGTCAAATGCAAAGTCTAAACCCCCAAAAGGGCCCCCGATGAAGAAGCCTCTGCAACCCCCAGCAAGGCTTGCAAAAACCAGCCCCAGCCCCTTGCAAAAGGACCCCCACAGTCCCTCCTCCTCCTCCTAGCCCAAGGCAAGGTTAAAATCCAGGCTCCTCCTCAATCCTCCAAAGGGCCCGGGCCCATCATCCGCACCAGCCATTCCGCTTCAGTCCCGGGATGAGCCTCTCAAGCCCTTTCCTGCGTGACTGGCCTCCATGCTCTGCCTTTTCAAGACGATCTCGTTTGGATTCGTAGGAAAGAAAGACAAAAAGCAATCCAAAACTGGAACCTTTGCAAGGAGGGGCAAAAACCAGAGGCCAGGCCCTTTCAAAGGAGGGGAAAAATAGAAAACAAATCCAAGAGGAGGTCAGAAAGGTTGCAATCCTGCTCCCCAGAGTCTGCAAATCCAGCTTCTTTCCTTTGCAAAGGGCCTCCTTCCTTTCCAATGGCAGCAGCAGCAGCAGCAGCAGCAGCAGCAGCAGCCCTCCTCTTCTTCTTCTTCTTCTTCTTAGGCCTGAGATTGGAAAGAAAAGGGGGAGGGAGGGAGGGAAACGCCTTGAATTCTCTGCCTCTTTTCCTTCCTTCCTGCTTCCCCCCCTTTTTCTTCTTCTTTAATTTCCTTTCTTTCCTCCCCTCTTTGATTTATTGCATTGCATGCACCAAAAAGGAAAAGAAAGCCAGCCCTCTCTGCATGCAAAACCCTGCAAGTCTTTGCCTTTCCTCCTTTGCAAATGCAAGGCAAAGGGAGAGAAAAAGGGGGGGGGGGCTGGGGGGCGTGGAAGGAATGGGGGGCTAAGGCTTCTGGGGCAGAAAAAGGAGGAGGAGCTTCTTGGCTTTCCTCCCCCCCCTTTTTTTTTCTTTTTAAATTGACAGGTTGCCCTCCAATGGCAAAGAGGCTGGGGCTGCTAACAAAAGAAGAGCTCCTCCAATGAGGAGAGGAGGTTGCAAGGAGGGGGGGCACACACACACACTTTTGCACGCCCCCCTCGACGTCATCTGCAAAGAGGTGCAAAGACACACACACAGCAGGCACCCGATTGGAGGGATTTTATTTGTATGGTTCAGGCTTGGTGGACTGGTGCAGCTGGCTTAAGGCTGGCCCTGCAGGTTCTCCCAGGGTTTGTGTGTCCCTCCTGGGGGTTATATGGTTGCATTGCACACCTTTGCTACAACATTGTTATTGTTGCCCTTGCCTTTGACATTTTTTGTGCACATTGCTACTGTTGCATTGGACACACTGTTAAAAATTCTTATAATTATCCCCTCCCTCCTAAAGCAACACTGTAATAATTTGACATATTTGGGTACATTGTTATTGTTGCATATGACATATTGTTGCACAGTGTTATTGTTATTGCATTCAACATATTTGGGCACGCTGTGATTGTTGCATATGACGTATTTGTGGGCAATGTTATTGTTTCTGCATTTGACATCTTTGGACACATTGTGATTGTTTGACATATTGTTGCACAGTGTTATTGTTATTGCGTTTGACATGTTTGTGCACAATATTATTACTGTTGCATTAGACATGTTTGTGCATGTTATGGTCACATTTGACAACATCTGGATGCCCAAATGCCTAGAGAAGTATTCTTTCTAGGAATCAGAAATGGACCAGTAACCACTGAACCTGCTTTTGCAAGGGACTCACTTGTTCTCTGTTACCTGCCTGAGTCAGTAGTCGACCTGCAGACAGCATTTTTGGACCCTTCAGGAGAGTGTGGCATAGTTGATTGAGAGATAGAATACCTCCGCATTTTGCCCCATATCTCAACTTCTACAAGGGCCGGAGACGTCATTTTTAAACCTCCTGTGGGGCCAAAGCACCCCCTAAACCCCTCCAATGGCCCACCCCTGTGCCAGACAGAGGGAAGGCTGCTTTCAAGGGCCAAGAGCCCACCTCCTGGCCTCCTTGCTGCTCCATCCTGGGCCTGGCAGAAGATGGTCCTCCAGCATCTCACAGATGCCTCTCATTAAAGGCTGCCCGGCTTGTTTGATGTAAGGCCCAGATCTGCTTTGGCCGGCCAGCCAGGCAGCCAAGCCGTCTCCGTATTGTCATAATAACGCTGATAAATAAATATGAATAGAATGGTGGTTTGTTTACAACTGGGAAGGAGCTCTGTTGCATCAAAGGTGGCTTTGATCACCTCCACGCCAGCAACCCAGGTTGGGAGATGCAAAGTTTAATCCCCTGCAACTCAAACACAAATAAACCCTCCAAAGGGCGAGGGATGCCTCCTTCCCCCATTCCCCGAGTCTGGAGCCAACGCTTCGACCAGAGACGAAAGCAAAAGGCCGGTGGTAGGAAGAAGAGAAGCAGCCAACTGGGAGTGGTGCCAAAGCTGGGTGGGTTTTGGGTCTTGGCCCAACGCAAGAGAGGGGGCTACATTCTCCTGTGTGGCTCTGACAATGATTTAATAATGTACCCCAGTCCAACAGCTGAATTGCTGTTGCTAGAATTAAACCTTCCATCAGAGGGTGGTTGAAAGTAGCTAGTGAAGGATAGCATTTGAGCAAAACTGGGAGCTTTCTGAATGCCCAGCGGATAATAAATGGGAGACTGCAGAAAGTGAGGAATGAGACAAACAGCCTTTCTTTCAATATATTGGAGGATAACTGGACTCTAGCTCCCAGCATCCCTTACTAGTGGCTATGCAGGACAGAGCTGATGGGGTCTGTAGTATTGCCAGAGTGAAAACTGGAGGGGGGGGCTGTGACTTTCATGTTTGTGCTCAGACTCTGAGAGCTATGGTTGCCAGGCTTTCAAAGTATAGCAATAAAACACAGGCAAAATCCATGCCATGCAGGGTTGATGATGAGGAAGGAGTTCTTAACAAAATGGTGCTCTTTCTAAATACCCAACAGAGGTACTGATTTAATTTAGCCATGTATTTCTCTCTGCAATCAACATACTGTCCATGTTCATAAATTACACCCCAAAAGGTATGATTTTGTTTTTAGCATCTTGTTCGGTGTATATAAAAGGGAAAGCTCTCCAATTTACAAATAGAGACACCTGCCAACCCTATATGAGAAAAGCTTCCTGAAGCCCAAATAAAGGACATTTCTTATAATAAGGGACACCCAAGAGAGCAGAGTTTGAATTCCTGTCCAGCCATGGAAACCCACTGGATGACCATGGGCAAGTTATGATCTCACAGCCTAAGAGAAATGTAATGGAAAGCCTCCACCAAATACATCTGGCCAAGAAAACCTAGCGATAAGTCTGCCATAGGGTTGCCATAAGGTGTGAACACCTTGAAGGCACACAACAGGGAGGCTCGGGTTACAGCTCCTGTTAAACAATGGGAAGTCACAAATCATCTGGAGATGTACCAGTAGATGTCCTGGTCTATCCCAAGACATGGCCCCACTCCAGGTCAGTTCAGATGAGTCACGGCTGCTTCCAAGGGGGTGATTCACCCAAACCGTTTGCATCCAGGAAATGAGTGGATGTTGTATGTTTAGAAGCCAGGCATCCATTCTGGCTTCCCTCCACACTCACATCACCGTTACATAGCCCACCACAGCTCTTGAAATAGGAATCATCCTCATAAAACCCATATTGGGGTTAATACTTTGATAAAACCAATGCCAAGGTTTTATGGCCAGGGTCACAATTTGCATCTTTTTGTATCCCATCACACTTTGACCCCACACCACAGCTATGTCATTGTTCTAAAACATGCTTTCAGGTAGCCTGTCAACTTATGCCAACCCCATGAATTCCATAGGGTTTTCTTTGGCAAGGAATCCTCAATTAAAAGATTAAGACGGACTGCAATCTATCTTCATTACATATCAGAAATGGCTGGGTTATATATGCTTGGGAGCTGTAGTCTTTTCTGTCTCTGGATGTGTTTGAGTGGAACTCCCATGAGGCTGTAGTCAAACACATCTGGATGACTCTAGATTGGGTGAAGGGGGGGGGCAGAAGTATATGTTTCCCCATACAAAACATGGTCCTGCTCCCAAGCGCTTAAGCTCCATAGTAAACCTGGTGCCATCTAGTGGGGAGGGATCCAGGGTGATGGAGCACATGAAACTAATTCGCTGGAATTTCAGCATGATGCACAAAACTGAACAGCAATGTGACCTTAAAAGGTGGAACATCTCTGATTCCTGCACTTCAAAAACATTCTTTCCTTTTTTCCTTACAAGCAGAACTATGGGGATTTTTAAAAACATCATAGGGATTTTCACAGTGAGTCAGATTTGTTGTTGTTGTTGTTAACGGATCTAGAGTCGACTTTGACTCATGGTGACCCTGTGGATGAGACGTCTCCAAGGTCCTCCTATCCTCAACTGCCCTGCTCAGGTCTTGCAAGCTCAGGCCCATGACCTCCTTGATCAAACTTAATCACGTGGTGTGAGGTCTTCCTCTCTTTCTACTGCCTTCTACCTTCCCTAGCATTATTGTCTTTTCTAATGGGTCATGCCTTCTCGTGATGTGGCCAAAGGACGACAGTCTTAATTTTGTCATCCTGGCTTCTGGGGAGAATTCTGGCTTGACCCATTTGTTTGTCTTCTTGGCCATCTATGGTATCTTCAGCACTCTTCTCCAGCACCACATCTCAAATGGGTTGCTTTCCCTTCTATCAGTTGTCTGCACTGTCCAGGTCTTGCATCTGTACATGGTGATGGAGAATAACAATACGCATGCAGATTTTCTTCTGGAATTCCCTGGTGTGCTCCATTATCCATTATGTTTGCAATGTGATCCTTAGTGACTCTTCCTTTCCTAAAAGCAGCTTGCATATCTGGGATTTCTCACTCCATATAGGGTTGGAGTCTTTGGAGGGGGAGGTTTGGACTCAATGGCCCATGAAGCCTCTTCCAATATACACCCACAAGCTCTCGGGAACAAGGGGCAAGAATCGTGGCGCTTGGTGATTCATCAGAGTTTTCATGTTACTGATGCAGTTGTTCATGTCAGCATCTTTAAAGAAAAGCCTCTTTGAGAAAGGAGACCCCTCCACTCCCAGGCACACCCCTCACATTTCATTATGGGAAAAGCTGGTAATGCAGAGCTTGGAAATGGACTTTTGACCTTGTGGACCAACCAACCAATGCTCCCTTGTATGGCTATAAAGGAGGATGATCATTAACCTGCTGCTCTTTGCCTCATTTGTGCCCGGCGCCAGGGGTTGGGCCAGTTCCGTTTCCTAGTAATAATGTTATCGCGGAATCAGCGGCTCCCACCTGACTAAGTCAAACATTGAGTCCAAAAGCTTATCTGCACACTTTGCACGACTGCCATTCCATGTCCCAGGGAGCAAGAAGGGGCCACATGGATCACTTTGACAAAAGGAAGCTAAAAGGCTCTTGCCTCAACCTTCCTGTTCATGGAACCAGCTCTGATGTTGACAATGATCCCAGTTCCCCTTCTTACCCCATAGAGGCAATGGGATGCACTTCTGGGTGGAAGACTGGTGTAATGTTTAAAGTGTTTTCACCCTGGCACTAGGGCAAATTCATCTTATCCCAGTCAGACCCTAGGTGGGCAACTATGATAGATCAAAGGGCCCATTTTCTGTCCCACACAGACTGAAAAAATGTACATGGGGAGGGACCCTAGAAGTAGGTGGAGGTTCATTTCTGGTAATGCAAATGGTTAAAGAATGCAGGAGGGCTTTGAAATCTTTTCAAAGTGGAATGGCTGCTCTTGGTGGTTTCCAGGACAGGCAATTCATTCCCTTTTGGCCAGAAAAACAGGCAGGGAGTTGGGAGGGCTGCAAAAAGTCTTCTGGAGGCAAGCTTGAGAGTGTGCAGGAAAAGACAAAGAAAGCATTTTAGAAGATGGTCTCCCGTATCTTCCACCGAGGACAAGGGGTTCGTTTCAGAATTACAAGACTTGTAGATTAGGCAGAAAAGGATATGGAATTAAAAGAGGCAAAATAGATGCATCCCTGTAGTGCACCATTCAAACACTGAGAAGAGTGAAGGAATATCTGTGGGATACACCAGATTAGCACACTTGGCCACGAGTTTAATTTACAGCAGCTAAAGATGCTGAGTTGCTACTTCTGTCTCTCCTCCCAGACATCTGTTTTTGGTGCCATCAGCCTTATCACACTTTTCCTTCTCCCACAATAGCCCAGGGCTGTAGGAAACATCAGCACACTCCCTTGCCCACAGCCACCTGGGAAAAGAGAACAAAACCAGGGAGAAGACCAGCAAGATCAGCCAGTTCTGCCTCTTCCAGCAGTCTGCATTTGCATCTGTGGTTCCACCAAGTCTCCAAACCTCATGACAAACGGTGGAGTCTCTGGTGTGGCAAGACAGCTCTTTGGTATATCTGAGACTGCAACAGACAAACAGGGCTGTACCTCTGGCTTTCGTCTCTGCTGAGAAAACATGTCATTCCTTTCTTGAAATTAATTCAGCGGAGGAATCTGGAAGAGGCAAGGACCGTATGTGCAAATCTCCAGCTCAGCTAGTAGAGCAACAGCTTGCTACAGCTTCCAAGGCTTAATTCGTTTATTGTGCAACTAGCAAGGATTCTCTTTGCATTTTCCTAGTTAGCTTCCTCCTTCTCTTCCAGTTGTTTTGGCACCAGGGCTACCCTCTATTCTGCTTTGTATCCACCTGCTGCTAGAAGCAAGCAGGCCATATTAAATGTCTGTATGCCACCTCCCTAAGGAAGTGAGAAAGAATGGTCCACTCATTGCATTTTCATCTGGCAACAGATTCCTTAGCTATGATTTCTTCCTTTATTTCCAAACAGGAAATCATGTTCTCTCTCTCTCCTCTCTCTGTATATATTTGAAGGATAAGCTGTGAGCAACTGTGCTTGATACTTAATTCATAAATGCTTAAAAAGACATCAACAAGGCTTCTCCCAGGTTTCAGATTTTGGCTCAGAAATGTCAGGGCCTGGGACAATCCTAGACTAGCAGCTCTAATGCTGACCTACTTTACAAGGCTGTCCTAAGGATTACAAGACAATGCAAATGAAGTCTTTTGAACAGCATAAAATACTCTAGATAGGAAGTGTTGGTGCTGACCTACTTTACAGGCTGCCACTGGAAAATAGGGTTGATAAAAATAATTGATATGCTTTTTTAAATCACTGTGATTGAGAGCTAGTGTGGGGTAGTGGAGTGGAGAAAGGCCCAAGTTCCAGTCCATACTTGGCCATGGCAACCTGCTGGGTGACCTTGGGCAAGTCACATTCTCTCAGCCTCAGAAGAAGGCAAAAGCAATCCCACTTTGAACAAACCTTGCTGTGGTCAGGGCTGGCGTGGCCGGCTGCATGAGTCTCTGTAGTCCCTCCCCTTTTGACTCGGCACGGGTGCAACAAACTTACTCCAAACACTTCCATGTGTTCTGCAACTCTTTTAATGCAACTCAATTTCCAGTCCCCCAAGGTCACAGTAAATAAACAAAGAAAAGCTTTCCTCAGCTAAACAACAACCCTACTTCCATTCTGGTCTCTACGTTCGCAGGGGCTCTTGGGGTATGTCCTTCAAGCTTCGGCCTTGTCCTGCTGACCAGAGGGTCCCAAGTACTTCTCCAGGCACTCTTGGTCCGCCTTCTCTACCTCAGGCGGTTCTGGGCCCACTTCCCAATGGTCCTCTTTCGGGTCCCCCCCACTCGTCCTCTAGTTCATTTAGAGCCTTCGTTGCCCACTCCTCAGTGTCGGAATAGGCAACATCCCCCTTCTCTCTAGGGTTGCATAGTTGTACATCCTCGTGCAACCCCTTCCACCACATTAGTGAGCTCTGACGCAGAGAGACTGGCACACCATCCCATTGGAGAGTTCTCTGCACCTGTGCTCTCCCTTCCCCAGCCACTGCTTCACACCATTCTTCCACATCCAGTCCTTTCCCCCCCATGCACCTCAGCCCTTGCTCTTTTATATCCCCTGGGGACCAGTCTCTGCCCCTCCCAGGCTCTGCCTCCACCATCTCCCTGCTCTCTCCTCCCACCTCTGCCACCTGGGAGCCCTTAGCCTCATAAACTCTCCCCAGTCCAGGTGTTGCCTCATTACACTTGCCAAGAAAATGCCATAGGGTCACCATAAGGCATTCAACAACAATAACCTGACAGGCTGCTGTAAGGATTACAAAGCAAAGCAAACTGTAAAACACTCTATAAATGTTATTATCATTAGTTACTGGGAGCGAGGAGTCTGACCAATTGAGATGCATGTACAAAGACCAGGAAAGCACTAAGAATTATTAGACGCTCTTGGGTATACTTCATGTGGCTAGTCATAGACAGGAACCTACTAGTGAGCTTAACTAGTGCATCTACCCTGGCCTAGCTCAAAATGAGATCCTATTGCTGTACAGAAATAGTATGCTATATGTACATGTACGAAGCACTGAAATATGGCTAATCAGCAGTGTGTTAAGAAGAGTTTGTTGCTTGGGTTCCCCATTCCACTGAATCGGCCCTTGTTTTCTGTGAATCGCCTGGGAGAAATGAAGGCCTCTGACTTCATGAACCCAGCTGGGATGACATGCTGGAAGGACAAAGAAACAATTGGGAGATGGGCAGCTGTAGCTGAATGTAGGGAGGCACTAGGTGGCAGTGGAGAGAAACAAGAGGACAAGGAATGGTACAAAGAGGCTGGGGATACAAGCAAAAGCAAAACTGGGTTAGAACTGGATTAGATTCTGTACAGTATATTGGAGGGCTGGTATGTGGCTCAACCTGGCACATGTCTGCCTATGGAATTACTGTGCTATACTGAACTGTATGCATGTTCCCCAGTGGCAGGTAGAGAGAAAGACAAAGAGAAGAAATTGGTACCAAAGAGGTACAGTCTGCACTTTTTCTAGATAAACCAGGGGTTCACAACCAGTGCCCCCAGACAGAAAGTGTGTCCACTTAGGGTCTCCTAATGGGCATGTGCCAACATCAACTCCCCCGTCCCTAGTTCATACTGAGCTCCCTTTCTTCACTGCTCCTCACGCTAATTTTTAGCCTGCCTTATATTAAAAAGAATTCAGGGTAGCTTAAGGTTGAAAAGTTCAAAATGATAAAAATAATTTAAATAATCTAAAAACATATAAAATGTAACAGTGAGTTAGAGGAGGAGGTTGGTGAATGATATTTCCAGGTGAATGAAGTGTCTGTGATGCATGGGACTGGGGCCAGGAGAGGTTAGCTGGATTGGTGAGTAATAATAAAAGACATGAAGGATTCCCTCTTCTGCATATGGATCCATCGAACCAAATCTTGTGTAGACACCTTGTCTAGTCACAGGGCACAGCGCAGGTGGAGTACGGCTGCGGTCGCCTAGTGAAGGCAGGTTTGACAGTGAGATCCAGGTCTGACTCTGTCATCTCAGGAGGAGGTCGGAAGGTAAACTTCTGGAGTAGCCCAACAAAGAAAAGGAAGAGCTCCATCTTGGCCAGGCTCTCCCCAGCGCAATTCCTTCGGCCTGCAAGGACCACAAAGTGCGGCGCTTTGATTAGAAACATGTCATGAAACTGAGGCAGAAGATGGAAAGCTAAGAGAAAAGAAGGCAGATATAAAAAGCTATCAGATCTGCCTGGGAATTTTTCCAAAATGGGATTATAAATGAATGAAAATCCTTATATTATAGGAACATGATCATCAACTGTTTCAATCATGCCTTATGGACAGGGAGAGCTATCTTCTCATGACTGATTGAGATATAAAATCTAATCGTTCATTTTGGCCTTAAACTAACATTACAAGAAAGGAAATGTACAGAAAGCTCCAGTGGTCTCCATCCTCACTTCTAGGACCCCAATTCCTCTCTAACTCAGGAAAAGGGCTATCAGTTATGTAAAGATATGAAATGGGGAACGATCCTGGAAACTTTTCATTTTGTGCCTGCAGGAAGAAGCTTGGTTACCTATTGAGAAAGGAACGAAGGCTTCTTTTGCCACAAAGTTTCCTGCTCCATCCAGAAAGTGGTTGGGGTTAAACTTGTTGGGGGTCTCCCATTGAGTTTGGTCATACAGTACTGATGTGAAAGAGGCGATCACCATCGTGCCCTGAGAGACGGATAGACTGAGGTTACAAGAGGGGGAAAGTCAGTACAATGGTCAGGAAAAAGGTTCTGTGCCAGAGCTTGGAAAAATTAAGGCTATTTTTTTTAAAGACAACAACCTGCAGAATCCCAATAATAAAGATATGACATTACATGTTCATAAAATCAGGACTAAACTGTATTCAGCCATTCCTGTGGATGTTGTGGAAAAGGAGTAAGAGTGGGTTCTCTAGCAAGCTGGTATGGGGCTGCCTAGGCAGCTCTTTTGTCTGCTTATAGCTGAAGGGTGGTACTTTCCAGCAGTTTTGTAGGAACTGACAGCGAAGGCTCTTTTATCAACGTTTGTCTTTTATGGATTCATTTTAAATGGTCTTAATTCAACCGATAGTTCAACTACATTTTAACAGTAACTTTGTGTGTGTGTTTTAACTTGTATCTTTACGCATGTTTTTGTCTGTATGTGTTCTAATTTTTGGACGCTACCTTGAGCCCCCGTTTGAAGGGAAAGGTGGGGTAAAAATTAATCATGCCCCCAGGTAAAGGAATCGAGACAGTGCAGCTCATACCTTGGGAATGAAGTAGCCACGGAAGTGGGTGTCCACAGCAGTGCAGCGCGGGAACTGCGGCACGACGGAAGCAAATCTCTGCACCTCATGGATCACGGCTGTGGCAAAGGGCATGTGCTTCTTGTCTTCATAGGTGGGGCCCCGCTCTGATCCAAGGACTCTCTTGATTTCTTCCTGGACCTTTCCTACAATAGGAATTGTCTGACAACAAGGGGCCCAAAAAGAGAGCTAAGCCTGACTGTCCCTTTCTTTCGACATCAAAACCTCTATGTAAGCACTGGTTCACATGTGTTCTTAACACAAAGGGTGTATGTAGCAAGGTGCAAATCCCAGTATTGAAAACCCAGGGTATGTGTGGCTGAACAATATCAGAATGTGGTCAAGATAGCAAAAGCTATGAATGAAGAACTGCACACAAGCTAAGGGAGGCTGCAGCAGTTTGCTTTTGCTGGCACCTCTGACTAGCAGAGAAGCTCTTTATATCTTCAGGCAAAGGAAGATATAAAGCTGGAGAAAATGATGTTGGCCAGCATGAGGGTAGCCGAGTAGGAGCAGAGAGCCCCTGGTTGGTTAGCCTTCTCTTCTTTGCCAAGGGCTTAGGGCAGAGGAAAAGCTACAGCACCAACCCTGGCAACACAGACGCATCCCTACTGAGAGGGATGCCATACATGTCTATGCAAGACAGGCACTCCGTCTTCATGTATGTTGGAGTGTTTTGAATGTTCCTAAGAGAAGTCAAAATACAGCGGGGTTGTCGTATTTAAAAAAGCAAGCTTACGTTGAATCTCTGGGTATTTCATCATCAGCAGAATGGCCCACTGCAGTGTGGTGGCCGTCGTCTCCGTCCCGGCCATGACAAGGTCAAGTACCGATGCCAGTATATTGGCATCACAGAATATGCTCTTGGATTCGCTTTTTTCCTGAGGAGAAGAAAGAAACGGTGCAAAACGTGTGATGTCTCTGTTCTGCGTTTTTTAAAAACAGAGTTCAAAATAACTAATAATATCAAAGCATGATAAAAAAATAGCCTGATAAAAACTTCAGTTGAGCATTGAGAAATATAGATTTAATCACACTAAGAAAAGAGGCAGGCAACATGAGCAAGGGAATGAGAGCAGAGCGGCAAACAGAAGAGTTCTAGGTGTGGATGAATTTCAAGGATCCAGTCTGTTTGTTGCTGGAAATTTGGGGAATTAAGGAAAATTTCATGAGAAGATCTAAATTATTAGTTTGTGGGGAAGGGAAATGCTCTCATTCCCCTCAGCAGTTACAACTCTGAGTATTCATCAGTGCAAGGTTGGATTTTGTAGACATTCAGTTGTCTACAAAACAGTCATTACAAGTGAACGTATTAAAGAAAACACCTCTTCTTTCTGCTTGAGCAGCATTGCGTCAATGTAGCTCCCCACAGTATTCTCGCTGACACTTTGCTTGGCAGCCTGGATGTATTTCTTCAGAATGGCACAGGTTTCCTCGATTCTCCTCAAGATCATCTTGTGTGGTTTCAACAGGAATCCAAGGTATGGGTAGGCATTAAAAACCTAGAAAAGACATGGATACTTATACCCCAAGGCAAATTGAAAGTGACATACAAGCTAGATCTTTCAGTATTTACATGGCAATGTCATCAGACCTGCATCTCCATAATCTCCCTTTCTTAAGGCTAAATGAACCCAATTCTTTCTGCTGCTCCTCAAAGGTATGGTTCCCAGACACACCGATGCACAAATACGCACTTACCATCTAAGCTAGTGGCCATTGACGCTACTGCCACTTTTAGGGCAGCAAAATCATTAGTGATGGACTGTGAGTGAAGAAGCAGCTTCTTTTGTCTGTCCTGAAGCAAGTGCCAATCAGTTTTATGCTGGATGATCCCCAAGGTCTGTTGGTGGGCTGTTGTGGCCCAAGGAAAAGCGCCAAAGATGTCTTCATCCAAGTCTCGGGAAGGTTTCGTTCTTCAACATTTGGGTTTAATTTAAATGCTGGCCCAGATTGTGCAACTGGATCTGCGTGGGAGGGTTGCAGAGACTTTCAGAGCAAATGGGTATGTGAAAATGGGCTGGCTGGCATGAGCAGTCTACACGCTCACACAGACACTGGGATGGGGAGCATTCTTTTTTCCCTAGCTAGATTTGAGGATGGCTCTGGCTTTTTTTAGTGCTGATACCACTGGTGATTTCATAGAATCATGGAATCATAGAGTTGGAAGAGACCCCAAGGGCCATCGACTCTAACCCTGTGCCATGTAGAAAAACAGAACCAAAGCATCCCTGACAGATGGTCATCTAGCCTCTGTTTACAGGTCTCCAAAGAAGGAGCTTCCATCACTCTCCAAGGCTGTGGAGTCTTCCACTGTCAAACAGCTCTGACTGTCAGGAAGTCCTTCTCATGTTGAAGTGGAATTTCTTTTCCTGTAGTTTGCATCCATTATTCTGGGTACTACTCTCTGACAGCAGAAAACAAGGTTTGAAGGACTATATTCTCTTTTATTAATCTGCTTGTATTTTGAGATCTTCTGGAGAGCCCTTTCTCTTGTCTCCAACCCTCTTATTGGGGGGAAGGGCCTTCTACAATTAATGTGCTGGACTCTCATTTGATGTTTTAATGGTTTTGAGTTTTAACTGTTTCAATTTGCATTTTTTGATAGTACAATTATTTTTTACTTTAGTATGCCTGGAATTTTTAAACTATGCATGTTTGTTTTAACTGTTGGAAGAGGCCTTAAGTCCTGAACTGGGAAAAGGATGGGATATAAATAAATGTATAAATACGATAATGAAAGTGATTATGGTGCAGGAACCAAGAAAAAGCACTCCCCCCCGAGTATCCTAAAACTTAGCCAGGCTCCTTTAGAAAATGCGCTCTTTCAGATTGTCTGGACCTAAGCAAAAATATAGGAAAGAGCACTTACATGTAAAAATGGTTGTCCCAGAAGGGACATCACTTCACCGATGAGTCTTAGGAGAGTGACGAAGGTCGGGTTGGCATAGTCAAACCTGTCTCCAAACAGAACTGTGAAGGTGATGTTTGTTGGTGCAGCAGAAAAAGCCTTTGATTCAAACTCTCCACCTAAAAAAAGGAAAGAATGAATGATAGGTAATATCTGACTTACAGAAACTCTAAGGTGAACTTATCACAGGGTTTTATTGGCAAGGCTGCTTCAGAAGAGGTTTGCCATCACCTTCCCTTAAGGCTGAGAAAGTGTGACTTGGCCAAGGTTACTCAGTGGCTGAGTAAGGATTCAAACCCTGGTCCCCTAGTACCATGCTCAAACCACTAAATCATGCTGGCTTTAAAAAGCAGGGTTTTCTCAGCAAGGTACATTCAGAGATGGTTTATCGGTGTCTTCCTCCAAAGATGAGAGAGGGAGACTTGTCCAACATCATGCACTGGATTTCCATGGCCGAGTGTGGATTCAAATCCTGCTACACCAGACTTGCTCCCTTTGTCAGACTGCTGATGCATAAATGGGGTGATGGAAAACAAAAGAACTGCATCACCTTTAAAGGAGTTGACCATCTCCGTTAGGAAGTGGAGCTCTTCGAGAATCCTCCCTTCCATTTGCTGTTTCCCCATCCCGAACTCCCGCAGGTACGATAAGGTGAATCGACGGGTGGTTTTCCACAAATCCCCATCAGAGAAGAATATGCCTAAGGAATGCATCAGATGTGCAAAAACAGTCATGGGGATTTCATTCACATGGAGCAAAATGGCTGCCTAGACTTCAGGAAGGGGTCAGATTGCTATAAAACTGCTGCCTGGTTGTTGCTTCTGCAGTGCTTCCTTTAACCTGGCTCCGAATCTGCCATCTTGGATTAATCATCCCCTTGATGTTTGTGCTGACTTTTTATTTGGTATTTTCTTTTCAACAAAAATTGAATATATATATATATATATATATAGAGAGAGAGAGAGGGGGGGGGGTATTTTCCCCTTTTAGAAAAAACAAACCAAGTGTTTAAGATAGGTGTTTACATATTTACTGCTCCCAAATCCTAAAAAACAATGCAAGAGGGAGACTTTTAAGTCTGATTATCAGATCATTACAATTCCCAGTTTCGGTTTCCCTTTCTCTGCTCTTTTCATGATAATTAGTGTTTTATGGTTTCTTTAAAAGGGTTTCTTCCGTGACTTCAGAATTTCCAGAAATTTTACCCTCTATACAAGATTCAATTGGATAAAAAATAACTGACGTTATCTTCAGATAGTTGCCTTTCCCTGGCTTCTTTAAATCGCACCTCTATAGCACAACTTAAGGATGGTGTAAATCGAGACTATTACTCCCCAGATGGCATTACCCTTCTCATGCTGGATCTGGGAGAAGATGGGGATGTAAGGCCTTTCTATGAATTCATTGTCTTTGCTCAGGAGTGCCTCTTTCACTGCCTCATGGCCGGCCAGCACCACAGCCTTCCGTCGACCCAAATGAACCGTGAAAACCGGGCCATATATTTCTGAAAGCTGCAAGGGAAAGAACAGGTTCAGTACCAATACTATGACAAAGGACACAACAAATCATTTGCTAAGAGCCGGCGTGAGAATCATGGGGCTCTCCAGATACGCCAGGACTACAGCTTCATGCATTTGGCACCTTTGAGTATGCGTACTCTCTAACTGTCTCAGATTGGCAGGAACAGTCCTGACAAAACCCAACACTGTTTTAAATTTAAAAACCATCCATATTCAAAACTTTACAGTGATTATACAAAGGTTGTAAGCTGGCTTGTTGCACCCCAGGCGACCACAGGAGGATGCCAGAGAGCCAAAACAAAACGGCATTTTGAAAAACGTCACTTCACGTAATGTGAAGTAATGTAAATACGCCAAAGGCACCAGAACCTGTCTGATCTTGAATGCTAATCAGGGTTGACCCTGGATGGTACTTGGATGGGAGACTGCCAATGAATACTAGGTGCCTTTTGGAGAAAGGAACTGGCAAAACCACCTCTGACTATTCCTTGTCTAAAATAACCTTATAAAATTAATGGAGCCACTTAAGCCACCACTCAAAGGCACATTCACAAATGCGCATTATGTGCAGATTAGTTTTAGACTCTGAGTAAGGAGGAGCGAAGATCAGAGGAAGGGATATCAGTGATCTAAGATATGCAGGTGACACCAGAATACTGGCAGAAAATGACAAAGACTTGGAACAAATGGTCAAGAAAATCAAAGAAGGAAGTATAAGGCAGGCTTACAGTTGAACATTAACAAAGACAAAAATAATGACCATGGCGGATTTACATAAAAGCAATCTAAACAATGAGGAAATTGAAATAAGTAAAGACTTCCCACAACTTGGATCAATTTTTGGTCGGAATGGAGATTGCAGCCATGAAATCATAAGACTGGGAAGGGGAAAGGCAGGTATGGAAGAACTAGACAAGAACCTCAAGTGCAAAGATATAAAACTGAACCCAAAAGTTAGGGTTCAAAGATTTAGCCTGTTAGTCTGTAGAATCAGTATGTAGGGAGTTCTTGTAGCACCTTTAAGACTAACTGAAAGAAAGAAGTTGGCAGCATGAGCTTTTGTAGACTTAACTCTACTTCCTCAGATGCATTTGCTGGAACGGAAAGCCAGGGACAGGACTATATAAATCACTGGTGTGTGAGAATGTCAGTTCAAATTCAAAATCTTTTGTGTATGGAAATGTTTTAATGATGGTTGCTTGTGAACAAAGGCATTGGAAACTAGCCTTCATGCATGGAAATGAAGTGGCAAGTGCAAAGATATAAAACCAAACACAAAAATTAGGATCCTCCAAGCCATAATATTTCCTGTCACCTGTATGGATGTGAGAACTGGACAGTGAAGAAAGCTGATAGGAAGAATACTAATCTATATTTTCCCATCACTCTTTGTTCTTCTGAGTTATAGATGAAGCATTTCTCAGAACTTGGGCCAAGGGAAGAGACACAGTCATCCATGCTAAAAACAGAAGGCTTTAAAGCAGAATTCATACCCATGAAAAACAACCACACTCACATCTTACCTTCATAAATGATATATCCTGCCTTGTAGGGTCTACCAAATGCAAATTGCCAATGATGGGGAGTGGAGGAGGACCCGGAGGCATGCGCAGAGATGACTTCTCTGGGTGGGTAAAAAACCAAAAGGCAGTTAATAGCAGCAGTGCAAACAGCAAAGCAACTGTTCCAGAGCTGAAGAGGACTGATGCCCAAGGAGTCATGCTGAGTCCAATTTTCGGTGCAGTGGAAGGAAACAGTCTAAAACAGTGATGCTGAATAGAAGATATTTATCCAGCCAGTGTCAACTTGGCAGTTCCTTTAGCATTTTATTAGGCTTTGCACAATCTCTACAATCTGCACACACCCTCTTTTATGACACAGGCAACGTTTCTCCAAGCACAGAGACGCAAATCGTGTTGTCACTGAAAAAGGCCTACGGCATTCTCAGAATTTTTAGTCAAAGATTGGCAATTCCTATCCTCAAGTAGGTTCTGCTTCCAATGAATCTTCCAGAGAAGAGGTCAGCCGTTTGAGACCAGATTCATTCTGCATTGGGAAGGGAAAGAACGTTTTTAATGACAGAGAAGGTGGTAGTGATAATAGCGACGGTCCTCTCAGTATCGTAGGGCAATTTCTTCGATGCATTGTCAGCTTTCCTAGTGCAGCTATCTGAAATTCTTTTAACTGCAGTGACTGAAGCCTTGTACATGGAAATCTGAATCTAAGACTCTGGAAACCCCCAGCTCTGCCATAAAACCCACTGCAGGACCTTGGACAAGTCACACACTCTCAGCCTCAGGGGAAGGCAATGCCAAAACCTCCTTTTAAAATGTACAATTTGCCAAGAAAACTCCATGTTAGGGCCACCTTAGGCTCGCCGTAAGTCAGAGATGACTTGAAGGCACATAACAACAACAAATAAGGCTTTAAAAACATTTGCGCTAGATGCTGTTTTAGATATTTTTGTTTTAACTTGATAAGTTGCTTTGGGTCCCTTTGCAGGAGAAAGGAGGGATATTAATCAAAGAAAGAAAGAAAAATCAAATCAGATATACAGCACTATGATATTTAAAGCAAAGGTGGAGGAGAAAATTCTGTGGGCTACAGCTTTTCAAGTCATTCAGGAAACCTGTATTTGGTGCTTTCCTTAAAACATTTAGGGTCCCTGTGGCAACTCTGTGAAATGTCAATAACTAGTAAATTTATAACTAGCGTGCGTGACCACGAAACCGTTCCAAGACTCTCATGGCAGACTGCATTGAGCCTGCTCCACGGATTGCCTCCCTCCCTTCTCCATTCTGAGAGGGTCCCCTGGAAGGAAAGCAATTCTATTGATCTAGACTGAAGCAATCTGTGGGATGGAGGCAAAAGCCCGGGTTAACAATTAAATCCGAGGGTTGCGACATTTTACCTTGAAGGCAATGACCCTTGTGAAAAATTAACCATCAGCAATGTCTGTGGAACTAGGCCATTTTCAGTCATATCGACACTGGCAAATTAACACAGCAGTGTTGCTAAATCGATGCACTGGATGTCCTCAGTTGAAATGTCACCAGCACCATGAGTTCAGTCTTTTTGAGATTTGTTCACTGCTTCAAAAGATGTCTCAGTAAGGGGAGCAGCACATAAGTGGATTGAACAAATCAATGCACAAGGTGGCTCTCCGACTGTGTCTAACCTGCTCTTTTCTAAAAGTTTTGAATCATGGGTCCCATCATCCTTGAACACAAATCACTCATGGCTGATGGGTGTTGGTGTCCAAAGCACTGGGACAGGGCTTCTTTGGGAATGTAGCATCTTGAATCTCAGAAGAAGTAACCTTTCTATACAACTAGTGGAATTCAAATTTTATCTGCTGGACCTTGGAATCCTTGTTCCAAGTGCCACATGGCCAGAAACACAGCACATAACAACACAACAACACCCTAAGAAAATGCAGCCCTGTGGCTAGACCGCTTTACTATGTAAACCACTTTGAAATGTTACTAGCTGAAGCAATATCTAAATGCAATCAAAGCTGATGCAAAGCAGTGTATAATTTTATAACATAAATGTTACCTCTGTCTATGAAGTGGAAACATCTATGAACTGGAACTGATTTGTAGAAGTCTTTTCAAAGGCAATGCACTCTTCAGGAAACGGCTGTATTTTTCATTCAGTGTTTTAAAAAGTGCTGTAAATAGTATAGAGACAAGAATAATAATTACAACTTGGCAGTGGAGGGCAATGACCAAAAAAAATACACCTTAAATACACTTGGATATAATTCCCTTGACTTTTCAGTCCTGGAGCCACAAGATGTCACTGCCATATCGCTTCTTAAGTAGCTGGGATATTTATTGGGTGACAAGTCAGACCCAGGGAGTACTGTGCTTCTCTTGTGATGTGTAAAAATGGGAAGCAATCCAGCAAAGATCTAGGCACCCATTCACCTTTTCTTCAAGGCAATGGATCTAGAGTTGCAGTGTGCTTTCTGGTTTTCCATGCTCTGGAAAGCCTCCATACAGGGTCACTCCAAGGTATGATTCCATCACTACAGAAGGACAGTAAACACCAGACTTTCTATAAAGGGCTGATTAATGCATGGTTAATAGTGAGCTCAATCAGAATTCAGGAGCAAAAAGAGCTTTGGTCTTACCTAGCAGGACTCTTTCTGTGCCTGTAACTTGGGAAGGAGTCAGTTAGTGTGGACAAAGCTTTTTCTTGAAGGTAACAAGTTTGAAAAGTGCTGATCTCCAGGAATCCAGCTGTTAGCAGCTCTGCCAGCAGCAGGAGCTGGAAACAAGAAAAGAGGCCAACATCTTAGGTATTTTGGAAAGGGCACAAAACCTTTAATTGCGTTGGATCTGAAACAATCCCACAGAGTTGTGGATAGTCCAAACTGAGCATGAGTCAAGTATAAATTACTTCCTAGGTTGAGAATGATGAGAACCTAAGGTGAGAAAGACATATTCCAGAAGTCCACAGACTGATACAATTGGGCTTGTCCAAGTACCATTTTTATTTGGCGCTTCCAACAACAGTCATAAGTAAAGCAGTTTCGAGTCCAGTGTTACTGGACAAGCTTCAGCACCAATAACCAAAACAGCTCACTCCCTCCCGCTTACAAAATGTTCTACTGCCATTCTTCCTGGCTTTCCCTTCCTTTGTATCTCATCAGCGCAACCACTTCCAAGTTTTTGATCAAAGAGCCAGCCCACTTGGGATATTCTGGGGAAAGGAATTAAGCAACGCAGCAGAAGGAATGCGCATCCCCTGAAGACCACCCCGGTTGCTGGGACTAGATGACCGATGTTCATGAACAGGCTCCCCCTTAACACAAAACATCAGAAGCGTGTAATGTCCCAGCACTGATGCTGTCTGCTGTGCTATGGGACACACACAACTGCAGTACATGTATCTGGAACATGTCTCTCTCTTGGACATTTGTGTGGGAGTTGTTTTGCCCTTCAAATTCTTCCCAAGAAGCCACCATTTCTGTAAAGGCTTTGGCTGATCAGTTCTCTCCCCAACTAAGACAAGGCCTCAGGATGCAGAAAGGTGTCTCTTTGTGTTCTGTTATATATTTGAATATGTCTTTGTGCATTTGCAGTTGTTTCTCTTAGTAGTTTGTTATGCTGAATCTGCTATTCTGTTTGTTGTATATAGAGTTTATAAAGTCTTTTTTAAAAAACAATGTCTTCCATTAGAAACGTTTTGATATGAACCCAGCTCTGTGTTTGTGTGTGAGAAAGTGCAATGTTTGTGTGATATTGCTGTTGTGTGCCTTCAAGAAGTTTCTGATTTGTAGAGGACAGGGGGTCTTGGAGACGTCTCCTCTGCAGGGTCACCATAGTTGAGGTTGACTTGAGGACAATTCACAACAACAAAAGGTGACCCTACGTCAGGGTTGTCAGGAGGCTCTAGGAACTACTGGGTCAAGGCTGAAAGCATCATGCCAATGAATTGTCCAAAAGTAATAGTCTGTGGGCTGTGGTTTTCTTATTTTCTCAGAGGGGGCTGCCATTGCTTCCTCCACAAGGGACAGAGTTTGACTCGCCCAAGTCACTCATTGAGTTTCCCTGGCTGAACAGGGATTTAAACCCTGGTGTCCGAGAGTTGTACTCTAACATCCAAACCACTACACCAAGTTGGCTCACTGTTGGGTCACCAGCAACTGAATCCCATTTGAACATAAGATGGTAATCATCTTGGGGCAGACAACTATCCTTACTTTGATTCCATGAGGCTGGGTCACCATTGGCACATCTTTCACCCTTTTCCCAACTTGACCAGAACAGAGAAGGCACAGATGTGAGTGTCTGGTTTGCAAGTCCTGCTATCTAATCCCCGTCACTGTCCCTAACCTTCCTGGAAAACTCAGTAACCATATGGGCTCTGTTTTAATTGAGTCGGCTACCTGGCTTTGATCTGAATTCCAGAGATCCTGCTAGAGCTCAACAGGAACATTAGCCATGTCAGCCAGAAACTCTGTGAGAGGCTGGCTAGGCCACTAAAGGACTCTAACCCACTCTCCACCAGCATTCAATACCTTGTTGGCTTGCTATGGCTTATTGCAACCCACTCCCTGCTCAGACACACAGAATCCATCACAACCTACGGATTACAGTACTTGGTTTTGGAGGACTCCTTTGGCATGATGCTCTCAACCTTGACTCAATAGTTCTTGGAGCCCATCAGCCCTACAAATCCTGTTATTTTGCTTTACACTACATTCAAGAGTCCCAGTTCCATTCCATAATTCTCCAGCAAGCATATACTCCCTGCTGTAGTTTCTATATTATTCTGGAAAAATCTAAGATATACTCACGTTTCCTCATCAAGTTTGTAATTGTACGCTTGATCTCTCTGTATTAGGTCTGTTGTTGTTGCTTTGTTCTGGGACAGCTGAAATAATATTCCAGGGGATTTGGAAAACAAAGAGAGGGGAGCTTTGGTTTTAAAAGAAAACCCACCAAGCTGAAATTTTTCAATAGCTCAGCTATTGGAAACAAAAGCTAAACTTAACTGTAGTTTTTCATGCCACAAATGAGGTTTCCACCAGTTGAAAAATACTGAACCACTCTAATATAATGAAAAATGCAACTTCACATCAAATTACTGCACAGATGGCCACTTTTAGCCCCAGTTTTGTTACTTAAATGCCAGAAAGACCTGAAATCTAAACAGCTTTCCATGTTGCTTTGAAACCAAAGCCAACGTCTGCTTTCAATGGCTCAGGATTATTCTGTAATGTTGATTTGTTAAAAAATCTTTCTTATTTTACATGTAAATTCTCTTAGATAACTTTTTCCACCTATTAATTAGGCTTAGCTTTAATTTGTTCAGGAAATTCTAGTACAGGAAGGAAGGAAGGAAGGAAGGAAGATGGGATACATTTTCAGTACAGTCATCTGCTTGTCGAAGGTTTCTCATTGTTAAAAATGAAAAGGCATGTTGCAAACGGCAAAACCTTGTGATATGTATACACACAGATTTTTCCTCCTTTTGTGTATAACTGCTCCTTGTTCTCAGACACCAAAACCAACATAGATGTTTCTTTAATATACTTAAAAGAAAATACAGCGATGTAATGTTACTGAGAGGTAGCCATAACACAGTTATTCCTCTTCCAATGCTTTCTCTTCTTTGCATTAATCACCCCTTCCAAACAAGGATGCTAACCAATACAGTATTTAACCAAGATTTGACAATGGTTTCACAGTCCTAGGTTGGAAATCTGGTTGGGGATAATCTGGTTGGCTGAGCCCTCCCAAGGGACATTACAAAGTACAATTAGCTTTATATACCTAGCAGAAAGGGTTACGCTTCCAAATGGCTCAGGGTACCTCCAATCCAGTTTCCAACCAGTCCCCAGATGACATTTCCCCCATCCTCCTCTGTTCCGTTCTGGTGATTTCAGAATTTGAAGACTACCTCATTCAAGGAATTTATGATTTACCCAAAGCATTTTTGCTTCAGTTGAAAGGGCTCCCAGAGAGGCCAAAACAGATCGATAGAAACAGGACAGGTCCTTTCCCTCTGGTTCCCAATCGAATATCATTAGGTCAATGTAATGGCTCAGACTGTGTTGATTTCCAGTGGCATTCACACCTATATGTCACACAATAATCCAGCAGAGCATGAAGCCAGGCCTAAACAAAACACTGTCTCTTTGGTCAATGGCCATTTTGGCAGAGGGAACAAAACAGTAATATCTTTATTGCACAATAAACATGTTGCAAGCTTGTGACAATGTTAGTCATTGGCCTGCACTTTGTCAACGTATTGTGGTTGTTGTCCTCAGTTCAGATGGTATGAACCAATTCAGACGGTGGGCTCTCTTTCCTCTAAGAGATTCTTAAAGTCCAGGAAATAAACTTTAAATTCCATTAGCAACACAAAAAGCTACTGTGTGAATACCTTCATGGACATCCTTTGCCATCTTGATCACACTTTCATGTCTCTTGATGTCGGGCCACACATGGCCCAGTTTTCATTGGTGAAATGTTGGAAGGGATGTGTCTCTCCAAGAACAAAATGGTAAAACGAGTAATCGGGGTTCTGATGTTTACAGAGCACATACACACTTGAACATCAGCACTTTCCAAGAAGTGCACATTTTCTTGTTCAGTATCTTGCATGACATGAAACTAGATCAAATGTTAAGTCTGCTTTTCCAAGGAAGATTAAAGAAGTTGGCCAAGCTACATAATAAGATCAACATCTTTGCTCTTGAATGTAGGAGGCCACCTCTCTATTTTTGGAAACAGTGGTACCAATGTCATGCCCATCTGCATGGCACTGGGGAGAGGGTTACATTCCCTGTAGTCATTCCAGCCCTCAGGCACATGTCTGATGCCCATACATGGCATCTTGGCTGCCTCCAGCACATGTCTCTCCAGTGGAAATGAGTTGCAACCAATTCTGGAAATATTGGGAGATTACATTCTTTGGTAAGGAACAGCCCAAAGCAGACGAAGGGAATTTCATCCAGCAAACTCTCCTTTTTCCACAATGCCCATTGTTTGCGGTGAAGACAAGAAGCTATTTTCACAGCTGTAACCTCCTCATGATGGAGGGTTTTAGCTTGGCGTACACCCACACAGCTCTTGTTTTTAGCCACTTGTACCCTGCAGACAGAAATAGACTGAAACAACTGGTGGCAACTATCCGTAGCCCCAGATGGCAAACAGGCAGCTGCTACTGACTCAGACTCAAGCTGGTGAAGAGGAGCGGGTTATGAACATCGAGACGCAAGGCATGCTCCGTCATGTGGGTTTTCCAGAAGGAGTAGAACTTGGAAATTTTCTGGAAAATTTCCCCACGCTCTAAATAATGTTATCTCCCACATTTGGTTGAAATATTATATTCAAACACATTCGAAGCTTTATATGGAAATTGTGTTACTGGAATATTTATTTAACAAAAATGATTCCCTGGAAAGGTCACATGCATAAAGAGTTTAACTTTCTTCAGCCTCAGTGACTCACTTTCTGTACTGCTTATCTTTCTCATTTCAAGTTGGGGGGAAAAGATGAAGTACAACTAGCTGCGTATTTTATTTCACTAAAGGATGGACATTAAGTCTGTGGGAACATGCAGCTTATCACAGGGTACCTGTCCTGTGTCTGCAGGGCACTTATTTCATCTCGTCTACATGTAGTTCTACTTGAAAAGCAAGATGTTTTGTGAAGCAAGCAAGCTTACCTGCATGTTCATTGGATAGTCTATTCCTCTAGGGTTTGTCTATGCTTGTCTCTTTAGAATGTTAACCAGGACTTTGTAACCTATAACATGATTGATTGTAAGACAATAGCCAAGATGACTGCGAGGAGATAGATATAGACAGAGAGATATAGAGATAGAGACAGATATGGGTACGGAGTGGAAAATTTTAGCATTGGAAATTTTTCCACCCTATATCTCTCCACCTCCTCCTAAATTGCTTGCTTGCCTGCAACGGATTTGCTTTCAAGGCCAGACACTCTTGCCATGATGGCCCAGGGGCAATACCTGGCCAACACAGGAATGTCTTGAGCCCAGGCCCAGAAAGGAACTGCAGTGTGCCACTGGCCTCTATGACTGGAAGCCAGTACAAAGGCCAGGTTGGCCATGCCTTATCAACTAAGGCTGCGAACGCAGGCTTCTGCCATTGCATGTTAACAGGTGGCCCTCCGTATCCATGGATTCTTTATCCATGGCTTGAAAAATATCTAAAGAACATATACATTCCAAAGAGCAAACTTCTTTTGCCATTTTATACAAGGGACACCCATTTACTACATCACTGTATATAATGACACTTGAGCATCCACAGATTTTGGTATCCACTGGGGATCCTGGAACCAAACCCTAGTGGACACAAGTGGCCCACTGTAGGAGCTCCTATTTACTACTTTTCAAGCTTCAGTTTCCAGTCTCTGGATGAAGCAACCAATCTCAAGGCCTTGTACACAACAACACACACTCTGGGTCTATATTTCACACCCTTCAACTCTTCTGACTGGACAGGCACAATCCTGATTAATCTTCTGCCATCTCACCTTTTTCAGCTTCTTTTAAACTGTCCCGGTTTCTCTCTCTTCCTCCCATTTTCTCTCTTTGTCCTCAGTTCACTTCAAGTGCTGTGGAGTTCAAAGTGGAAAAGTAGTTTGCATTCCATTAACTCAAGCTGCGGGGGGATGGGGATCTTGCACTTTCCTGTAGACTCAGGCAAAAGGAAACTGCTGTCGCCTCTTCTAGTCGTCTTTCCTCCTTAATACCTTTTGCCCTCTTGACCACACTCTGATGTTGCTTGGCCACAGGCATCCCAGTTTTCATCTGTGAAATCTTGGAAGGGATAGGATTTTGGTACAACGGTCCATAGCTCCAGTTTGGTCTTGGCCCTGATCTGCCAAGTATTAAACATAGGGGTGGACTGGAAGAGAGAAGCCTTAATATTACTGAATTATGCACATTATTCAACAGAGCAATTGATCACATTCTTGATGCCAGTGACCTTTCCCAAGCATGAAACTGGCATAAGTCCTAAGAAAATTAATGTTTTGGGGGTTTGTTTTAAATCTAGTGAGCACCAACACTTAAAAATTCAGAATTGCTGGCATTCTGAGCCTCATAGGAAGTTAGAAGAATGTGGGAGGTCTGTGTTTTTGCAGTTAAGATTATTTGGTTTCATTCTCTTGCTCCTTTAGGATTATTCGGCTCACTTTATACAGTAATAAGCGAGGCTGACCCAGTGCAAGGTCAAGCCAGTTTCATCTCTTTTTAAACAGTCAAACTAATGACAACAGGCCAGATTCTTCTGAAGGGCGCATAAATAATATGCGCACAGCCTCATTCCCGAGCTGATGACAGATCTATTTCCCCAGTAACTTTATAAAACTAGAATTACAAATTAAAAAGAGGAACAGCTTCTGTGGAATGCAAAACGCGCCACGAAGAACATCCAAATTAAAAGGAACACTGTTACGCTGACAATGTTTTTAGCAATTAGCATTATCATCAGAAGCAGATCTCTAAACCGAGCGAACTTCAGCATTTCAAAAAACATCTCCATGAAAACCCTGACTTCAGCATTTTCTTTGGACGTGAATCCTCCCAACCAAACCTACACAATGCGGATTAACTCAGCCGGAAGACCATTAGACTTGGCAAATGAAGATCTCATTTCTCAGCCTGTTACTCTGTGCCTTGGATTTTATTGATATAACTAGCTGATTTGAAAGAGAGACATAATTTCATCAAAGGCCAGGGCGATCTGGGCCTTTAAACAACCCCACACTTTCCTAAAGTAACAGGAAGATTTACATATGTAAGCAAACAGAGCAGGTAACATAAGAGACACAGAGCAAGAAATTCTAGGACGTGTTTGGGTTGGTTGGTTTTATTTTGATTGCAATTTTATCACTAATAAAGATCTGCGCTGTGTAGAGAAGACAGAACGCATCTTCTTTTTTGGACCATCTGAATTTCTGCTTAAAGCAATCAATATACTAAGACGAAAGAAAGGGAATAACATCAGGGAGAACTTAGGTAACCCAGGTATCTGTTTTGGGATTTGCTGTCCTTTTCTTCTTTGCCTCCTCTCCCTCCATCTCATTCTCTCTCCCTCCAGTTCATACCTTTGTTTGTGCCAGTATATTAAATTCCATTACGGTTACTGTGTTAGCAATGCACATCTTGGATCACTTAAGTTTTTGGCTTCCCAGATGAAGTTGTCTTAAAGGGAATGCAAGATGTTAGCAGCTTTCAGAATTACTAATATCTTCCATGCTTTTCCTAACATTTATAGCAAGTCAATCTGGTGATGGGTTGTCAAAAGCCCAGATGAAAGCTACAAGTTCAATAGCAGTAGGCTGTTTTGAAAATCTGGTAGTTGGAGTTGGACAACAATTCAATTAGCACCTCCAAAATTTGAATCATTAGGATATTCATCATTGCAGCCCTCACCTATTTTCCCCCATAAACGTCTGCAGAAGTCCAGTCTCTTGCAAGAGCAACACACTATTGAACAACACTGAACAAATATTTACTCAACTGAAAAACAACCACGTGAGGAAAACAGGAACATCAGGGATGCAGCAGAAAGGCAGAATAATTTCCTTTTATTGACCATAATGCATTGAAGAGCATGGGATTTTGTTAGTTCATATGTCCATTATTTAGCTGAAATAAAATTAAGTTGAAAGGTAAATGAAGGCAGGCCAACAAAAACTGCTTCCAGATCTTAAGGTTATGTGATGCTTTGTGGAAGCTAAAGATGTGGAAATGATGAAACCAATAATTAACAAACCAAAGAGGACACAAACTGTGAAAGACACCAGCTGCCTTTGGTTTAAAACTATTGAGTTTTTATTTTGTTTTTGTTTTTTTGCAATGAACAGATGAAAATCCTAATAAAAATACACTGGAAAAGGCTAAAAGAAACAGATTCCTAAAATAAGAGGTTTGAGTCCAAGTGTAATTGGTTTCAATACTGACTGACCCACTCTATTTCACAATTATTTTCAACACCTTTCAAACCTTGGAAGAGATTTGCTCAAAAACCAGGAGGCTGGAGATTAAAAGCATCGTTTTGATTAAAGCTGAATGTTGTGTCTGACTTTCAAAGGAGCCCTGCAAAGGCTCTGGTCTCATATCATGATGCAGATGTATGGATCTAGGGAAGCCTGACAAGATCTGGTGACTTCAGGACAACAGCTGTAGAACTTTCCGAATGCGCTCACATTTCTCCAAAAGGCTAGCATCTTCTGTTTCGGACTTGTCATATTCCTTCATCAAGGCTTCTGCTTTCTGCACGGTCGTCTCTCGCGCATTGCCTTGGAGGCCTTCAAGGTACCGCAGCAAAATGGAAAAATAGCTATCAGGAACCTTTAAGAAGGAAAAGAAGAAAAGGTGAACTACCCAGACCGACTCATGGCTTTTGGCAATAGCAACACTAAAAGGTGGACATTCAGAAAAGGAAAATCCCCTATTACCAGCTGGTAACGCTTCTGGGTCTGTTATGCAACCCAGGACAAGCTAAAAGTTTTTTGTTCAGCCTCATGAATGCTAGTCGTACAAAAGGTGAAAGCTAAAGAACAAATGCAATAAAGATGCACTTCCCTGGCTAATGTTCAGAGTGAGGAAGATAAACATCAGGCATACCTTTTCTTTATCATACATGTGTAACAGAAGCCACGTTTGCCTTGTCTTTTGAAACTTCCATTCTCTGGGGCTCTCAGACCAGCTGCAGAAAAACAAGTAAACAGGTAAACTAATTGAGCAAGATAATACAGAAAGAAAATAAACCTCTACATCTATGGAAGGCAATTCCTAGAGGTCCCAGGATATACATTATGTTTCTGATTGGGTCTCAGAGTAAGCACAGGGGTCCAAGAGTCCAGAGACACTTCAAGAGAAGCTGCTTAAAAGCTTGGATAACATTCCCAGTATGTCATCTCCAAACATTACTTACCATTGGGTGTGCTGGTGAAGTCTGATGAAGACAGTGCAACAGCATGAGGAGGGCTATTATTTACCCACCTATTGTAAACAGATGTGGAAGCTTCTGCTCAACCCATGGCTCCACTTAAAGACAGTAGTGGGCGCAAGCCTAAGACTAGTTATGGAATCTTGCAAAAACAAGGTTTATCATTGTGTGTTCACTTGGATGGCACGACCCTCCAAGAAGTTTGCCAGTGCTTGATTTTAAAATGGGTTATGGTTAGATGGGTTGAAGGGGAGTCTGGTGGTCTTGACTGGTTAAATCATGGAGGAGAAAGTGTACCCCTGGGGCCTTATGCAACCCTACCAAAGCTGGTTTTCAAGCCCCCAGTTTCTTGAAATTCCTGAGATCAACTATTCTCTGGAGATAAAAAGAATAAACCATCTCTCCTAGAAGTGCCCAAGAGTGGGAATTTACCTTGTAAATAGGTTGCTGCCACCTAACCATATAACCTAACTCTCCTTCCACATTTTTCCAATCTGAAGTGGACTTCTCACTACTTTGC
>NC_056529.1:25333023-25375011 GCF_019175285.1 Sceloporus undulatus
TTTTTTATTATTGTTTTTGGTATTTTTGGCCATGAAAACTTTGGCTCATTTTGAGGCACACTTCAAGAGCAGCTTTGGATCTGCATTACAAACTGAACCACAGAATCAAATGGGTTGGAATGGATGACCCTTGTGGTCTCTTCCAACTCTATGATTCTATGAAATTCAAAACATAAAGAAGGCCCCATACAGACTGCCAAAATAAAGCTGCTTCAAGTCACTTTGGAGGTATGCTGTTTAAATTATGCATGTGTCCTAAGAGTCTGGAAGCTGCACCAAACTGCGCTCCAGTCCTTAGGACTGGATTGTGGCTTTGGTGAGGCTTCTGGCCTCTTAGGACGCATGCATACCTCCAAAGTGACCTGAAGTAGCTTTATTTTGGCCTGTCTGTATGGGGCCGAAGACACACATCTTTCATATTAAATAATCCATAGTCAGTTCACAATATTTGCAAATGCTTCCCAAAATGCCATTGTTCGCAAACCTTAAATATACAGGAAAAGTTCCCAGCTTTGTATATGTAAACACTAAATCACTGGACTAAAAACATGGCTCAAAAACCAACGCAAGTGGCCGGGAGTGTAGTGAAAGAAAAATGACTCTCCTTACATAGTCCAACCTACATTTTTAAAAACAAAATCTAGTATTGACCTTTTTGTCTGTATCACTGGGGAAAGAGAGAGAGTAAGAGTTAATGCTTACAGCAGAATAGTGCTATGGAATATACTGTGTTGGAAATTGAAATGTCAATAGCTTAAAATTGAATATTCATGCACAAAAAAGAGGGGGGGGGATTCAATTTTGTAGAGCTATGCATGGAAGGCTGATAGAGTGTCTGATCTTCACTTGACACAGAAATATTTAAGCTCCAAAATCCACTGGAAAGGAAATCCAACAAGAGTGCTAATATAACTCAAATACTGTCAAGACGGATAGACTGAAAAAGGCCACAAATTAAATTTATTCTGCCCTAGCAAACAAATTGCTCATTGAACTCAGTACAGTCACACATTTGGCCAGAAGGGAGCTGTTGTACTCGCTGCTAAATATAAAAACATCACCCTTCATTTCTAAAGTCCCTGGAATCACTAGAAAATCAGTTAACTGGACTGCATTTCCATCCAGAGTACTTACAGAAGCAATGAATATCTTAAATATCAATGAGAGTAGCATAGAGGGAGCAAGCAGACAGATAATAAAGCTGATCTTTGTGTGTCTAAATGATCTGCATGTTTGTTCACAGAACTCAACTGCTCCCACTTGATCCTCCCTACTACCAGTTTATTTTGGGTTTGCAAATTCTGACTTGCTTTAGCTATTGGTTTGGAATGATGGGAATTGCAGTCCAAGACATTGAAAGGTATCATGTTAGAAAAGGCTGACGTAGGATTTGGAATTAAAAGCAAAAATGAACATGTCAACTGAGGTTCATCCAACCTTCTGCCATGCAGATGGCACAGGAGCCATAGTGGGAGCAAAAAATGACCATATTCTAGTTCTCTGCCTGATCCCAATACACAAAAATGACAAGGAAATCCTCCCACACTTTTTAAAAACAATATTGTGTACAGAATTTAGAATCAATGCCATTTTCTGGAAGAGCAGCAAAGCTACTAAGTCTGTACAACCTGTGGTTTTCAACTCAACTGTGGATATGATCTGCTATCTAGCTCAAATATAAAACAGTGCTAGAGACTTGTGAAGAGAAGGGAAGCTTATTCATTCTGATACTTGTTGACAGAACAAGCGGAACAACACTAAAAATGTGAAAGTTGAATTTTAAAAACATATTCTACTCCCTACCGTGTTTAGCAAAGCAAAAGTACAAGTAATGAGCTAAAAGGCAATTCTCATACGTCTTGCCAATGACGCTGTGCAGATAAATCCTCTTAGTATCATTTCCCATCATTCGCTCCCTCCAGTTGTCAGTCATTCAGGATAAATCCAACATTCATCTTACCTACAACACACCCATTAAAATGAACTGGACTGGTTAGCCACAATGAACTTGTCACATTGAATTCAATGAGTTTCCTTTAGGGAGGACCAGTGTTGGATCCAGCATTCAGTTTACAGCCCAGCCGTGTGTTGCTGCAGTCGGGAACTGAGGCAGACCAACTGACCACCATGAGACAAGTCCAACGCAGAGAGAACAGACTGGGAGGAGGAAGGACATATGAAAAATGAAGTCCCCAGTCCATGGATGAGTCTTACAAGAGTTGAATACTCTCTCCATAGCCCTGTGATGCAACACTGATGCCTGGGCCACATCCCCCCTTAATAATAAATTGCATTGCAATCTGAATTGATGGATCGATTCGGCAGTGGCGCATGGTTCACACTACATTTGCCCTGATCGCATTTTCTTGCCGCAAAATAAAATAAATTAACCCACTTGTGGCTCACGTTTACAAATGAATCGATTCAAAATGGACCCGCTCCAGCTGGCCAAAGGGCAAATTTAAATCGATTCCAATCCGCATCTGGTCCACACTTGTGTGGAATTGATTTATCCAAAAAGACATGGAAAAAAAATCAGCGTCAAGAAGACATGGGTCAAATGGGTCTAGCGCATGGCCCCCCTCTCCGAATCGCTTCAGCGATTTGGTTCAAGTGTGAACAAGTGTTGTTTAAACCAGTTCAAACTCATTTGCATAGTGGGCATGAGGCCCTGGAAGTGGGGTGGCTGGACTAACTCCAACCCCACTCCCTAGTAGATATGGGCTGTACAGAGTTAGAATCCCATTGGCCAAGACTATTTTTCGGACATCTTCCTACATAGTCCCATGCCAAGTATGACATAATGTGCTGAGCGTCATGCCCAGATGTCCATGTTATTTTACAGCTACTTCTGATCGGCCGGAGGGCCAGGGGTCAGGCCTGATTAGGTGGCAATGCAATGTGGAAGAGAGAAAGCCACTTATTTCCCTTCCCTCCCACGACGATCATCTTGTGGGGTGGCAGCAGAAAGGGGAAAGGGCCCCACATTCTGGCACCGGTACGGCTCAAGCATGCGGGATCATTTACAAACAGTGTGGTTAATCCCTCTCATTTATACAGAATTTTTTATGATCGCCAGGCAATGGATATGTTACCAGCCTCGGGGGAAGGAAAAGAAAAGGCATAACACTGTCTTATTTTCTTCTTCCCCACAATACCACAATGTCACAAGCTGTCTGATACTTGCATTAAATATATTCTTGGATGGGAGGAGATCTGGTTGGATGGAAGCGGAGTGAAGCTTGGCTAAGTCTGACAGATTCTTCTTTTTCTTTTGGGGGGGGGGGGTTCAAAGGGATTATAGAGTTTTTGAGTCGGTTTCTTTTTATTTATTTCTTATTTGGAGAGGATTTCCCCCTCCTCTTTTCTCTTTGGCGTCATTTGAATTGTACAAGAAACAACAACATGGGAAAAAAGACATCCAAGAACAAAGCAAGGTTCTTTTGTCTCTGAGTTAGGATTCAATGTAGTTGTTTATGGTCTATGTTATGAATTACTGGCATTTTATCCAGAGCTGCATCTCTGCAGTCGTTTATCCTTGTTCACTTTGTTTCTGCTTGGATTGTTGCTATTTATACATTTTTTGTACAGTGGTACCTCGGGATACGAAATACCCAGGTTACGAAATTTTCGGGATACGAAAAAATCCCATAGGAAAACATTGTTCCGGGTTACGAATGTTTTTTCGGGTTACGAAAAAACTTTTGGTGCTTTTTTCGGCTTTTTCGCACGGAATCGTGGCTTTTCCCCATTAGCGCCTATGGCAATTCGGCTTACGAAGGCTTTTCGGGTTACGAACGGTGCCACGGAACGAATTAATTTCATAACCCGAGGCACCACTGTACTTGCTTGTAATATTATATATTGTTTCTATCATTTGTTTCAAGTAGTTCCAATAATTTATTAGGTTCCACTTTGGTCTGAGTTCTTGTCTTTAAGAACTCTTCTCTCTTTTGGTTGTGGGTTTATTAGAGAGGTCAGCAGTTTCACCCCTGAGCTTAGAAAAGATTGAAAGGTGGCATGATAGCTGTCTTTACATATCTGAAGGGAGGCCATGTAAAAGGTGGAGCAAGCTTGGTTTCTGCCGTTGCAGAGATGAAGGCCTAGAACAGACAAGCAGGGAAAAGCAAAAGAGCCTTCAAAGTGGGCAGAAACCACTTTATTTGGCCCATCTCTTCAGCCCTATGGACATGACCCAACAGATTCAAATTACAAGAAAAGAGATTCCACCTAAACATTAGGAAGAAGCTCCCAATGATAAGAGTTGTTCAACAGTGAAACAGACTTCTTTGGCTGGTGGTGGCCTCTCCCTCTTTGGAAGGCTTTGAACAGAGGTTGGATGGTCATTTTTTGGGCATGCTTCAATTGGGTATTCCTGTGTGATGCCAGATGGACTGGATGACCCTTGTGGTCCCTTTCCAACTCTACAAGTGTTAGTCCTAAATTGACTTTGAGACTAACTCAAGGCAGATTTACCCTCTGAGCTGGTCACCTCTCCGTCTCCAAAAAAGATTACCAATCCAACAGCTAACAACGAAAGGATATTCTTGGGATCCTGCCATTATTTGTCACCCGCATCAGGAGAACTGTTCTTCCAAGAACTTTGGCAAGCATTGATGCTGTGCTGTGAAAACATCACTTACGTGAAAGCAGAACCAGAGGAGCTATGAACCAGCACTGAAGCTCAGGGATGGCTTTTGTTTTGGCGTCGCTAGGATGCCAAAGGCCAGCTTACAGCCTGGCATGTTTCACGAGGCATTTATATTGTTTGGTTACTGGCTTGATCTATTTTAAGAGGTTTGTGACCAAGCAGCTCTGCAGCTGGCACCCTTGAGGAGGCGGTCGCTTCGCACTTCATCAGCTGCAATACGTATGAACAGATGTTTCTCATACAATTCTAGCTTGTATATTCGCCCTGTAGTCTTTATTCCATCCTAATGGAGAAAAATGAAGGTTGGAAATCTTCATGAACTGAAGGGAAGCTTACAAGATTTTTGGATGACGTGTGTTCATATGAAATAGTTAATTTCATAATTATTGTAATGGAACATCCAGTACATTTGCTGTTTTTGTTTCCTTTTCTCCAGGTAGAACGCTTACTCGCTTATGCAGAAACCTCATGGAGTTCAATGAAACTTACTCTTTAGTGTTTTGTAGACATCTAAACTGAGATTTCCAAAAGCATTCTAATTTCCCTCCTCCGAATTAAGGAGCATTTTCAAGCTGGTGTTATTAAGACCTCTGCCAATTCTACCTTCTGTGGCATCATCCTATTAATGACAAATGCAAGAAGTAACCTTTGCATTAAAATCCCTCTTTGATTTTATAGATATATTTTATTATTACTATTTTAACTCCGGGGTACGGAAACTCTCATGACTCCCTAGGGCTTTCTGATTAATAATCATGTTCAGCTGTTTAAAATTTTAATTTTATCTCCAGTTGACAGGCTTAAACACTTCCCTGGAGCCAAGAACTGCCAGTATATTTCATGGGCCTGGGCTATAACTGAGCAGATTTCAGGTTTCCCAGGAGTAAGGCTGTTAATTCTTTATAAGATATAGCGTAACCAGGAAACATTAGTGAATTGCATTAAGTCAACAGTTTTCTTTTTCATGGAAATGATTTTTTCCACCCATTTGACTGATTTATGCATCCCACAGACTGACCTTATGCAAGAAGAAAAGGCTCCCGACAGAAAGTCAGCCTGAGAAAAGGGTCAAGACCTGGGAAGAGCTCAGGGAAACAGACAAACCCAGCAGAAAAGCAAAGATCCCTCATTATTTCAACCATCACAAAAGATAATTATGACTACGATGTCACCAGCTGAATGCATAGAAATTACAGGTCCCTGAGCATGTTTGTTGTTGTCGTTGTTGCATGCCTTCAAGTCGTTTCTGATTTATGGCAATCCGAAGGTGAACCTATGACAGGGTCTTCTAGGGCTGATAGTATGTGACTTGCCAAGGTTTCCATGGCCAAGTGGAGAATTGGGCCTATAGTCCAATGCTCAAACCATTGTGCCACAGTGGCTCTGAGTGAGATGCCGCCAATTGTTCTTGGAAGAAATGAAAGATATCTTTCCACAGCCATTACAGCGCATGAAGGACTACACCCATGTCACTGAATTTCTGCCTATTTCTAAGGAAGGAACTGACAAACCACCTCTGAGTATTCCTTGCCTGAGAAAACCCTATGACATTAATGGGGCTGTCGTAACTTGACAGGAGACTTGAAGCCACAGACACACACGCGCGCATACACACGAAGCTCACATCAAGTCTGCTTAACAAATCCTGAGCTGCCTCTACTGCGCATCGCCCAAATGTCAATTAAACTAATGTAATTACTATATATCTTGAAGTTTAATGAATTGCTAAGGAAATTCACTTACGCAACATTTTATTTTACTGGAAATGAGAGTCATTAAGAAGGGATGTATTTAATTTTTTTTCTAAGATGGAATTAAATTTGTAAATTAAACAGCTATTTTACAGGAAGGAATCGGGCCGAGAAACATGAACTTTATACTCAAATATTTAACACCTGTTACGTGCTTTTATGCGCTGGAGGAAACGCTCACAGCGGGATGCTGAGCTTCAATATTAATTCAGTGTTACAGCTGTTATGTTTTATCTGGGAATGTTTACGATGAAAGGGACCCATCATGGACACGGTGGGCTGGGAAAAGGAAGACGTGTTTAGTGTCTCCATACATTGGAAGAACCTTAGATATGTTTAGCAAACTAATGCAATGGGAGGGGTGTCACTGGCTGCATTCACACTGGAGAAATAACCTGGTTTGCCACCACTTTAACTCTTTTCTGGCTCAAGGCTCTGCTCTGGGCCCCACAACGAACTCCAACTCCCAGAATTCCATAGCCTTGAGCCAGGGCAGTTAAAGCGGTGCCAAACTGGGTTATTTCTCCAATGTGGATGCAGCCACCGTTGACATTCTCAGAGCCTCTTATACTGTAGATAAGGGCTGATCTAGCAAGACTAAAGTACATACAAGTCTTCAAGAGATTTCTGAGAGCTTGTGACAAAAACAAGGTAACATCATGAGCCAATTTTTGCTTTTTAAATCCCAATCTTGTAACATTTTATGGACCCAGCATAGTGGCGCTAAAAGACCCAACACTTGGAGATGTACTGCCTTATGTTACATGAAAAACCCCCCACATCTCTTCTTAATCCAGGGGTTATTTGTGGCCTTCCAGATGTTGCCGGGCTACTATTCCCATCAATCCTACCACAGCAGAGTCATTAGTGAAGGATGATGGGAACTGCAGGCCCACAACATCTGGAAGCTCACTTATTACATGTCTCTTTGAAAAGGGAAAGGAAAACTTCTTATGGCACCACCTTTCAACCTGTTATTATAAGCCTTACTGAATTAATTTAAGCTAAACCCTGGTCTTGATATGACTTTGCAAAATGCATTTTCTCTTTCACTGTGGCCTCAGGCTCCAAGCATTAGTAACAGAAACCGAACGCCAGCTGACTTTGTACCCAGCAGGTGCGTTTTAATGGGGGGCCATACGACTTTTCATTATTGATGCCATTCAGCATTATATCCCATCCCATCACTGCCCCCAAAGAGTGTCTGACTGGATAAATATTGTGCTAGCCTCGCTTCGCACAGACATAATGGCAGGATACAGATCTTCAATCACTCGGCACTCCCAACACTGAACCAGGCCTTCAGATCGGAACTTCTCTCTTCTCCACCATCTTCAAAATAAATGAGCAGTTCAGAAGGACAGCATTAATCCTGGTTGCAAACAGCAAAGGAAAATTGGAGTGTGCCCACTTTTTTGTTTGTTTGTGTTTGGAGACGCTGGTTACGACTGTGAAGTGGTTAAAGGGATTAGCTTTTAGCTGCAGCAGGTTGGACTACGATCCTTATTTTTCTCTGAGTAGCAAGCTCATCCACCCTTGTGGAGCTAATAGTCCATTTCTAAAGTAGTTTCTTCTGTGGTGGTGGGACTTCTGTTTGAAAAATGTAAATTTAAAGCCAGCTTTGGTGGATAGAGCCAGTTTTCTCTGTGTCCTCTTATTAGGAGCTGCCATGGGTAGAACCAGCAACCCACAACTCTGCACACAATGAGATGCGTCACCAGGGCTGAAAGGAGAGCCTCTCCTTGGGCAGCCACAGTTTTCCCAATTACTTGTTGCATGCTGGCCAACAGGGAGGCTTATAAAGGGCTTTGTTCATGATGGGACTTTGCCTGGGCAATGACAGGCCTTACTGAGACTGGGCCCAAGTAGTTCTCTGCAGAATGGTATGGTTCACATCAGACTGGATTTATTGCTCCGCTGACTTGGAAGCTACCAGTCGTTCTTGCGCTTCTGGAAACTTTTAATTTTATTTTCAGACAACAGGATAGCTCTAGAATCTAAGGTTTTCCCTTAACAGGATTATCTAGTCATGTCCATCTGTAGAGGTATAACAAGGATACAGAAATCCTCCTACATCTCTTTTGGTCACTCTAAGTCAATGGTTCTCAACCTTTTCCTTGCCAGCGGCTCTCTTGACTCCCTTGCCATGGACCCCCAAGACTTAAGATTCAGAACTGGAAAGTGAATCCAATACTATACTTACTCTGCACCTTGACTTGGGAAGAATGGGGTGACTTTTGTTCATGACCGTTCGTTCCAGCAACCAGTTCATGGTGCAGTTCAGTATTTCAGTATTAAAGAAAGCTTTATCCAAAATTCCTGACAGGCTTCCTCCTCTTAAAGGCAGTAAAGGTTGATCCTGAGAGTATTTCACCTTTTACCACACAGTAGTTTCCTACTGAAAATGGGCATTACTAATCTGAAGTATTTTTTAAAGCATCATGTATGGGATTAGTTTGCAGCTAACGTATTTTGAAGCATGCTGAACTGATACATTACGATTTAGCCATAGATTTAACTCGCATACCAACCTATTTTGGGGGGAACAAAGGTTCTGTTGAAACCAGCGTTAGCAATTTTTTTTTTGTTGCTAGGATTGAAATGCAATAAATTGGAATCTTTTAAAAGAAACTCCCCAGCGACCATCGCAAATTAAGAATGGTCAGCAGAACCAGAAGAGATTATGTTCCCAGTGACAGAAAAACCTGTCCCACAGGGATTCCAAAATGTTGATGGATGTGGATTGTTACTCACACCTGCTGAGACTCCTTGGCTTTACAAAATTAAATCCAGATTCGTCTCAATGTGGGTCTTTTGGACCGGCCACATAAAACTCTTGCCATGTTTTTGAATACAATGCATTATATAAATGTACCCAAACAACATTAGATAAATTTCCATGACTCAAGCAACCAAGCAAACAACAATAATTCAAGACAGCGTGGTAGCTTGGACAGAACCAGGACAAGGAAATCAAAACATACTCGCTCCAGATTTTAACACACATTCCACCCCATATAATGCACCACACCCTTTAAAAACACACACATACACAAAGGCAATTTCCTCGACATTTTCTTTGGTGGGGAGAGAGTTGCAACTGGCCCTCTATATCCACAGATTCAGTATCCATGGATTCAATCAACCACGGTTTGAAATATATCCACAGACAAACAATTCAAAAAAGCAAACCTTGATTTTGCCATTTTATTAAGGGATTAAGTCCACTTCTGGTTTTGAAAACATGTATTTTCCCCCCATATTAATCACGGAAAGGGGTCCCACAACCAATTTAAAAAGATAAAACCCTACTCTGTGAGGCTTCCAGAAGAGACTGTTGTTTAAATTTTTATCTTTCCATAGTAGTGTGGGGAGCCTGGCTTCAAGGGATTCAAAAACAGCCTTGGAGAGCCACTCACAATTCCAGGGCCATCCCTGGAGTTCACTGGAGCAGTTCTAGGGCCACTTTGCTCATCCCTGCTTCAGATAATCAGGTTACTCCAGCTTTTGCTTGTTCTTTGCTACATTAAGACCTTGTTGGTCATCAGAAGAAGTGATAATCTCAGCAGATCAGACTTTGGGTACTAAAAACATAAGCTTAAACTGCTCACTTCCAAAGAGAGTCTGCAAGTTGTTCATGTATTGCACAATAACATGATAGTCACACTGGATGTTAATAATAAACTGGGATACCCAGAAACAGTTATAAAAGGCATGCCTAAATTGTGTGTTAATACAAAATAATTGCCACATCATCAGCATTTCAAGTTACTTTAAATAATCCGTTTGGAAGACATCCCACCTTTTCAATCCTTCCCCCTCCCACACAACAAATTCCTCCTTAATTACAACAAATAGCTATTCCTATTAACTAAATTGAAAGCATTCTTTCTATCTGGGAAGGGAATTCACATCCCATTTTTATTGTGGATTCATAATTTAAACAATTTGCAAAGAAACTGTGAAATTTCCACCATCCCCTGGGCCTTTCACATGAACACTTCCCAACATTATATGCGTGAAAGCAGAGGGAGAGGTCAGCATGGGGCAGCGGTTGGAGTGTTGGGCCAGGGCTCCAGGAGACCAGGCTTCAAATCTCTGTTGAGCCACAGAAACTCAATGGATGGTGTAGAAGTTCCAGGAAAACCGAGAGCCTTTAGGGCTGAAGAGCGGGGTATAAATACCTGGCCTGACTATAAATCCCTGCCAGTTGCTCCAGGTCCTTGTTGGGGCAACCTTTGTAGGTTAGTGGCAAGACTGCTCTCCATGGTTCTGAACCAAAGCCAAAGCCCTGGATCAGGGGTAGGCAACCCTTTTGAGCCGGGGGCCGGGTTGCTGTCCCTCAGACAACTGGGGGGCTGAAGCCAGAAAATAAATAATTAAATAATTTTTTAAAAAGTAAATAAATAAATAAACCGGGACAAATGTAGGACAAAATTTTCAAATGGAGGGCACTTTTTTAATAAAAAATGGAGGACATGCGAAAAAATTTGCTGATTTTTTAAAAAATGTTAAGATAAATGCATGTTTCTGAGGCTTCTAGAGACAATTGCCCCACCATGCCCCTCGTGTGAGACGCCAAAGGCCCCGGTGGCAATCGGTGGCAGGACCGGGCTGGGGCCGGTCCCAAGGCCTTGCCGGGCCACATTCGGCCCACGGGCCGCAGGTTGCCTACCCCTGCCCTGGATTGTATCAGCAATGATGGCTGTGGGCCTGTGTCTGGTCTCTCCTGGGATTGCTGGCTGCTTGGAGCAGATGATGGAATATTGAATGGAGCAGGGCAATGCCTCAATAACACATAAACCTTCTAAAGCTCATCATTCTCACCATGTAAATCAAGGGTGGAGGCGGAAATGGAGACCATTTGCCTAGTAAATTGGTGGTGAAAGAGAATGAATCGAGGACCTCCTGCTTTTCCAGTGTAATTTGATACGCACCTTCTAATAACTAAGTCCTTCAATAGGACACCCTCCAAAGTATATCTGTGCAGGACTTTAAAACTATGATACACAACTTGCACATTAGGCACAATGATTTATAGTTATACTGTAACCGCTTTGGAGACAGAGCAAACAGCTTCCTTTGAGCTATATGTATATTTACCATAGCAGCTAAGCATTACATACCCACATGCGCATGTACATTATGCTTCACTTGATCACTATAAGCATGGCCTCACAAGCAGAAAAGCCAATGGGAATGTTTCCGATGAGTTCAACAGGCAGTGACTGTGTGCCTGACTCTTCAGGAAATGGGAAACTCCCTAACGCTGACATGTTCTGCACGGACAGAAACAGACCAACATTGCTGCAGTACTAAAATCAATAAAAAGCATATTTGCATTGATGGAAAATGTTGTCTACAAATGAAGATGTTCGTCATGAAAAAGCCACACCTGGCAACAGCACCATTACTGTTTTTAAGCGCCAGGCTATAATTTTTTATTTGCTCAGCCTTCTTAAATATAGTGCTGCTGGTTCTTTTATTGTTGGCATGTTAAAATATAGGGCAGGAGCCAGTGGAACATGGGGTTATTGATTTGATATTCTGCATTTCTCCTGAGTGGGACTCAAAACAGTTTACAAAATAAATGGAAACGCACAGTATCGCCACTGGAAATGCTCCCTTTCCTCCTGCAGCCACCTGCGCACCCCAAAAAACCTGCCCTGGAAGGGTAGGAAACCATTTGAAGCAGGATTGTGGTGATCCAGAAGGATATAAAGTGGGGAGGAAGAAAAGACGTCCCAATCTGGACGTCTTTGTGTGCTCTGTTTTAATGTGCACTGTCAATGGCAATAGAGGTTGTTATATTATTTACTATCACTTTTGGATGAAGGAGAATATGGGAATTAAATGCAACAGAAGATGTGATTACACTTTCCTTTTAACTTCCCTTCTTCGTCATTCCCAAATGAGAAAACCTTTAGGAAGAAAAACAAACAAACCCTGAAACCTGCTTTCTGTTGGCTCCATCTAGTGATTCTCACCTCAGGTTGTAAAGCTGCATAGATGGCCAAAGAATACCAGGTGAAGTAAGCTATATTTCAGGGGAAGGAATTAACAAAGCCATCCCTTTTTTGCCTAAGAAAAGCCTATGAAATTCTTGAGGTTGTCTGAGTCCACATGTGACTTGAAGGGACACAGATGGCCTGGGCCACCAACAACTATCTATCTAAGGTACTGGTTATTGTTTGATGCTTGGAACCTGCCCTGGACTCTTATCTTACCTATTGATGCTTTTTAAAATGTCAAATCCTTCTTTATCCCATAGGGGCATCTGGATCTACCAGCCAAAATAAAAAGGTATGCAGAACATTGGATAAACCCAGAGCTGAGGGCGGAGGGGACAAGCCTTCCCTTTTGTCTCCTTCTTCCCTGTTTATAATGCGAGCCCAGCATTTCCTGGCTTCATCAAGATCAGAAGCAGGAACATTCGTTTTCCTGCTCCTCAAAGGAGATTCTTATAATTCCACCCACAATTGACGCCAGGAAGTCTCAGCAGAGCCAGGTCTTTAAAGATTGCCATCGTTCTTCAAAAATAAAACAAGGGCTAAATTTAAACAAACCATTGGAATTTGAGAATCCCCAATGTTTTGAGGCTGGTTCCTCCCCATCGCCACCATCCCTGTCCTCCAAAATATTAAGTTGCCATCAAGAGAGGGAGCAGGACACTGTCACAATGATGGTAATAGAAGAAAAAGCCCGCAGCAAATATTTCTGCTTGAAAAACACCTGAACGCAAGCAATGGTTAGCAATTCCTAGTATGACAATACTATGATAATATTATGCAAATGAACTCACCCTATTATGCCTATTTGAACATTAGCTAAACCAAAACACAGGTTCCAGCGAGCATCTTTTTATATTATTATTCAGAGATGGCGCTTGACATCACTGAGTTTTGAAAAAATGTAATGAGGCGGCATCCTTTTAATGCCCCATGCACATGACTGAGTTAATCTGCTCTCCTTAGCATAGGTATTCATGCTCCTTCAATTACAAGGTGTTATTAGCCTTGGAAGTCACTTGAAGGCGTTTCCATCAAGCATAGAAATGTGTAATGAGTATCCCATTAAGTTATGAGTGATTTCCTGTTTAATGTCTGTTGAAAAGGATTCTCAAAATTGTCCCCGGTGGCTCATGCGCTTTGACTGAAATGACGAAGGGTGTATTTACACTACCGATGTAAGCTGATTTAGCACACATTCCCTCTCCCCCGGGAATCCCTGGCATGTGAAGGGGATTATAGGGGGTCTCTAACACAATAGTCCGTTGCTTCAGCAAACTACAGCAAACTATGGTTCCAAGGAGTCACTGGAGGGAACCATGACAGCTGAAATTCAAATGTTTGTACTTCAATATTTCGTATTTCAATATTCAAAAGACTGCCTTTGCCCTTTCATGTCTTTATGAATTGTGGTATTTATGAAATCATGACTATCTTGGGACTTCCAATGAAGGAATGCAGATCTCTTCCTAGCTAAATCAAGGGGGTTAGTTGTAGCAACCAAGAATTGGTCAATAATGCTCACTGTAGCAGCAGACTGTTGTCACATCAAAGAAAAGCCCACTGTCTGCTACTCTGAGCAATTATTATTCCACAATCTTCCCCATCCATATCAAACTGAATAGGATCTATAAGCAGCTTAATGTCATTACTGAATTGTACAGCTCTTTCTGGGTCATAAAAGCAAAATGACATTACCAGAGGTGCATGGCGGCTGAATATAAATTATGGATACCTGCTTTCAAACAGAATTAAATCTCCTCATATTACCTAAGAATGTAAGAACTGCCTTGTTAGATCAGACTAAACATCCTTCCAGGCTTGCAGTCCGTTGTCAACTACAGCTATTTAGATGTTCCCAGAGGCTTACAACCAGGCCATGAAACTGAGAAGTAGGACTCGCATCTCCTGTTCAGGCATGAGGTTTACTGGGCTACATTAAGGTTGGTCAAGTTTAGTCCCTTGTTTTCCCCAGAGAAGAGTTTGAGCATATGGAAGACTACCACCCATCCAAGAGCATTTTAAAAAAAGAAAGGGAAAAGGATGAAGAATCCCAGCTGTTCTCCATATTGAGACTATTGCTGTCATTCCGCTATCACTCCATTATGAGGATTATGTAACACAAAACACACATGTCCCCCATCTTGGGACGCAATTACTTTCCTCCCTCCAAAGTGAAAAAGTTGTCAGTGATCATTCAGACTGTCTGAGGATTCTGCTCCATGAACCGTCGGAGTTAAGGAACTGGAGCTATTCCAAATGGTAACTTATATTTTGTAACATGCTAGTCTTCTGGATTGTAAGAGTGGAGACTGGGTCCCTGTTTGGAAAAAATAAATACCACTTTTGTGTTGATCTGGGTCCCATAATTGGCGGCACCCGGCTACGCAGACGCTTTTTACTTTAACCAAGGTCCCTCTCTTCTCAGCCCCCATGATGGAATTTTAAGCCCTCCATGCAAATATACTAATTATAGCAAATAATTATTTGACGTCTGGAACCATTCACTTTCTCTGGCGTATAATTATAAAAACCCCGGTATGCAAATATAAGGCTTTGTTCCTCACCAGCTTTTTAAAAAGTGCCGTTTAGTGGAGCTCTTTTATGTCAACCAAATGTCACACAAGCCTTTGCCTCAAACCAAGCTGCACGGTTTTTCAAGACACTCCATGCAGTTTCATTAAGCAAGGAAGAAAGAGCAGCGACCTGTCTCCCTTAAAGAGACTTAGAAAATACAACCTATCTAGCTACACAGCTGTTGTGGGAATATATACAAGATGTGTGTTAGACCAACTTTATGACCGTTTTGTGCCATGGGCCTACAATTTGTAGTGCAGAGCTTCCAACTTCTCGTTTTCTTGGAAAGCTTCACATCAGGGATTTGGGCCCTAACAGAGTTTCCTGCCTTCCCAGGAGAGAGCTGGACCTGAATATAATGGGATTCCCTTGTTTTATATGTCCGCGTTGTTGCACCAATGCATATATAATATGGATTTCCTTTTAACTACAGTTAAAAGACTGGAAGCTAACCTCAGGAATGCACACTCCCACTTTTCATTTGCACCTCATCCTGGGAGTGAACTGACCCTGACTGCAGTTCCTGCTAAACTGGGTTTGGCTTTAGAACAGTCTGAAGGTACATGAGGCAACTGCTGAAGCTAAGCTGGTCATGTCTGGTGAGCTTTGCATTGGGGGGCTGCCTGGGAATCCTGTTTATGCCAAGCTGAGTCCCATAACAGAAGCAAAGTGAGATATAAACAAATGGGAGTGGGGAAGAAGTCCCATGATTAGGATGCAAAGACCTACTCAACCAATTTCATAAACTTCAGAGGGCTTTACATTATTCTGAGTCCTCTAACAGAAACGTCCACTCTCACACTGCTATATGGCAGACTAAAAGTAAAAGGAATTATGTTGTGATATTGGATGTGGAGCATCATTTTCTGAAAGGAAGCAGGCAAGCTTGAATGGGGCAACTTGAATCCCAAGCATGCCTTTTGTAGTCCACTCTTAATGAATTAAGCTTCACATCAGTTTAGCTCATTGAAAAAGTTATTAGAAAGCCCTGCTTGCATAAATCCTGTATCAACTCAGGTAGGTTTCATAGTGTTGATACTAGGAATCTGTATTTTAACCGGCCTCTTGAGATAATATCCACATTAATCTAATTCTAAAGTTTCCTACCTGGAAACAAATCCCAATATACAATGGTTATTTATTTCCATGTGGTGCTCTGGAACTGAAAATGGGAATAAGGCAAATCCTATACTTTAGACTCTGGACCAACAATATATTTTGTCCATTTCTCTTGAGGGACCTTTTCAGTGATGTTAAACTTACTTAGTTAGGTAGTTCAATGCCAACTCCAAACCTGACGGTTTCTTAGGTACTTCTTTCTTAGTGATGATTCCTGCTTCTCGCATTAATTTCCTTTCTTCCTTCTTGCGCTCTTTTTTCATCTTTCTTTCCAGTGTCCTCTTCTCCTCTGGGGAAAGCTCTTCTTCAGTTTCTTCCTCTTCCTGATTCTTTTTCTGAAAAACAAACGAATAAAACTCAACTCATTGTTATTAGAAGATGTCTATCATGATAATACATTGGGGGAATGTGCAAAGAGGACCAGTACATAGAAGAAACATTAAGGTGGGGCGTAAAGCATCTGACATACTTGAAACAGGACTCTTTGGGTTCTCATTGGTCAAGGCTAGCCCCTGCCCCTGCCACAAGGTGCTTTCAAACCCATAAGATTATACTTATACACATTATGCTTCCAAATACGCAGGTTAAAAATAATGTGGGCAGAGGCCCTGTGGTTCACATGGCCGCAAAGTCTATGCCAGGTTTTAACCTTTGGATTGGAGGCCACAGCCCATCTTCTATGCACATCCCACACGCAGCTATTGTGGCAACCTTGCCTGCAAAGCGGGACACAAACAGGAAAAACAAGAAGGCACTCATTCCTTAAATACAAAGGAAAGGGATAATTAGATAAGATGGCAATAGCTTGCTCCTGAACCCAGCTAGGCATCAGCTTGCAATGCTTTGCTTTGCCTCCCTCTGTTTTCACTCCCATTCCTTTTCATCAGCCTCCTGCAATGCTATTTTTAAAGACTTTCTGACATTAAAACATGAGGAGAGGACAGAATTAGGGCTCCAGCAAGACCCTTTAATTCATCCTTACACCCAGCACAGGTAGGAAGAAGAATATACATATTTGAGAACAAAGCTACCTCTGTGCGAAGTTTCACCACTAGCTTTTCTGTAATGTTGACTGTAAGCATCAAAGCAAGGGTTGCATCTGTTGGCAGAATATTTTATCAGCAATGTTTTGAAAATACAGTATCCGTATGACAAGATGCAGAGCCTTCATATAATGAGCAATTGTTTAGGGAATCTATTTGCTGAAACAAACCATCATGCCAGGACAGGATGGCGGAGGGGTAGATAACAGAAAGTGTGCTTATTGCTAAATTGTTTGCCAGGGTTTATCACAACACGGAGACGCATTGGACTTAATCTTCTTTTTAGAGCAATCTAATGAATTTGTTTACTTCTGCCTCCAACCACAAAACTTTTGAGTTAAATTACTCTATTCTATCCTGAGAAGGCATCCGATAAGAGAGTCCTTCCTGCTTCCTACAGAAGTGCAGTCTATGCTTATCGCTCCCCTTCCTCCTCCACATTCCTCATTCCTCAAAAATCTCTTTATTCTTCTCCCTTCTCATGTTTTCCTTCCCAGTGGAAAAACAAAACAAAACAGGGAACGGCAGACCTGCAGCAAGGCCAGAGGATTTGGGAGATAATAATGATATACCCGCATACATCCAAAGCAAGCAACAGTGCTGTTCTCCTCTTACTAAGGAGTTCACCTGGACCATGAGAGTCAAGCGCTCAGAAGCCAAGGCAAACAGTGAGGCAACACACGGTACACATAGTATTAGCTGTATTAATGCACAATCCACGCAGCTTTCAGATTCCAAGCCTTCAAGTACTTTCCAAAAGAATGCTAAGTATTTTTATAACTCTCAAAAGGCCACTAATCACACTGTGCCTTCTCCTCTTGATGATACCCTCCGTCCACTTTTCAGCCCAGTGTGGTACGTTTATTAAGACATTGCATTCAGAAACCCAGACACGCTCATATATTTGGTTTGTCCAATGGAATGCCTGGCCATAATTTAAGGTTTTGATACCATGGGGCAATATGAAAGAGTCAGGCCTAGCCAAATTCAGTTCTAAGCTAGAAAGGAGAAGGGTTACTGGTGAGCCATTGTGGCCTAGGGTCTAAGTCCTGGACTGGGACCAGGCTCAGAGCACCACAGAGCCATGAAACTTGCTGGACTAGCTTCCTTGCTTTCAGCCTGTTAAAGGGTACCTTTTTATATGAGCTCCCTCCAGTTCCTTGTTTTTGGATTTAACATCTGTAGGGCAATTTGGGCTATAAGGCAAATTCGTAGATGTTACATCAGACCAGTTTTCTGGCTGCGTTACTGTAAAGCCTTCTCATAGCTCAGCAGATCTCTCCTGCCTTTGTATGTGATTGCATAAAAGATTCCCTTAAGGCCACATCAATCAGTAACCAAATGATAAAAGGCACTCTATGTGGAATTTTCCAAGGAAGGTGTCTGCAGGTCATGTGAATAGTGTAGGCAGAATATTTCCCCCCATCATGAAACCCTATAAAGAGTCCACATGGGGCTTTCCCCCAAAAAAGTGAAGCTCTGGAGAAGTTGCAAATGAGATCCTCATTGATTATAAAGTTCATACTTGCATGAGAAGGATTAGGAAAAGCAGGAATGTGAGGAAAGAAGCAAGGATGAAACGTTGCTAAGAAAGGATGGAAAACGTTAAGGGCTTCTAGGGACAGAAGGAGAATTATTAGCAGGCATGGGTTGTTCAGGAGAAAATGGGAGCTCAGGGCTGAGGTCTGGTGAGAAATATTTGCTTCAATCACTACATTTAATTAATATTGCAATGTTCCTACAAAGCTGCGTTCTACCCCAATTTTATAATATAGCTTCTTCAGAGAGTAACAGTGATGTTCTCCGTCTCTCTCTGCCTTCAACTCACTTGTCAGCTTATCATGGCTCCATGGTTTTTCTAGGGTTTTTCCTTGGCAAAGAATACCAAGAGGTAGTTTCGCCACTTCTTTCTGTTGGCGGTCTCCCATCCAAGTACTAACCAGGGATGGCCCTGCTAAGACATCTATTATTGCTAAAGGTTGCCCTGTTGTGCTATCATGAGGCCTGGGGGGAATGCCAGGTTTGAAGAAATAAAAATGTATAGGAGGAATGCAAGCAGGAATGTCCCCCCACAAAAAGCAAAATGAAAACCCAACCCAAAAACATGACAATAAAGCAAGCTCAGGATAGTAACTGAATGAAGGGAAGGAGACACAGAAAATTGGATGAGGGAGGGAATGGAACAGAGTGTCCTAAAGGAAGGCATGGTTGATGGACTGGAACATTAAGCAGAAAGAGTCCAGGATATACTACAAGTGGGACTGCAATGCAAGGAAAAGACCAAGTGTCACAGCCATGATAAATGAGATGGATGGCTGCAAGGAACTGGGTCTTTTTGGGGGGTGGGAGATATCTCCCATTCCCTGGAATTCTCTTTCAAAGGAAGCTTATCAGGATGAACGGCACACTGTCAGCCCTTGGGCTTTAGATGAAGACGTTCTGCTTCCAAAGGCCCTTGGATGACCTGCAGGGCTGTCCTGCTTCTTGGTTTTTAGGACGCATTGTGAGTTTTGAAGCGTTTCCCAAAAACAATGTTGCAATCTTTTCATCTGTTGTGGAATATGGTAGTTTTATTTATTCGGTGAAATGCCTTTTAGGCTGGGACACCCTCCAAGAGCCAAGATATAAATGAATCAAGGAAGAATTAAATAAATACACATCTGAACGGAAGATTTCAAATTGCATCTGCTGCAGTGTACTCTACATAAATGTTATTAGACTCGGGCTAATTTGCCATCTTAAAAGTTTGTTTGGCAACTCAGAAACATGGGAAAGAAATTACGCTAACAAGAGAGTTAGAAAGGCTGCTTTAGATGCAGCTCAAGCAGAAGAAAACCAAACAAGTTCTCCAGGAAGCTGGATTTAAATGAGAACAAGCCTTTGTACCTTTCTGCGCTAGGAAAGCATGCTTTCAACTATTAGAAAGGAAGCAGAGAAAGATACATTCATTCATCCATTCAAAAACACACACACACACCCTGCTTCTAACTCTCACTATGAACAACTGAGGAAGGCATTCTCATTTCACAATTAAAGCCAAAACCAAGATGCATGTGTTCAATTAAAACTCTCCATAGCCCTGATGTTGCTTCATACCAAACCAAGCATATTTCTGAAAAGTACAAAATCATGCTTTGGTTGAAATCTACTCCAATGAGACATTTTTAGGGCACAGTAAGAAAAATGGTTCTAACAGTTAATTTCTATATTATGGAATGTGCCCCTTGAAAACAAGACTGCAAAGATGAGTTTCATAAAATGATTGTTGGACTGGCTTGGAGGGGGATGATTTTGACCACCAGCAGCCAGGATTTAGGAAAGTTGCTTTCTTCGGACCACAGTCTCCTAGTCAATGTCTAGAGAATTTGCAGAAGAATTACATGATCAAACTGCATATTTTAAACATTAATATGCATAAGACATTAATCCGCTCAAAAAGGCAAAAAAGCAGGGGCAGACATTCAAAAGCAGACCCCCTCAATTAATAACAGCAGAGTTTATACTATAATTTCACTATGACAGTGTTCAATAGAGGCATAGAAAGCAATCTCAATTGGGAAAAAATAGTGTACGTATTTACAACACACACATGGAAGCAAGACTGTTACAGAACTGTGTGTGTGTGTCTGTGAACCTCTATTCCTTTGTGTTTCCTGTATTTGTGTGCCATAAAAGAGCAAGTGGAAATGGCAGCTTTTGCTTCTCAGTTTTCCATCATGAATGCGGTATTATACCCATGACAGCCGCAGGTAGCGTCCAATGCATTGCCCTGTCATTACTGCGTCTCTTCCCTGTTTCAACAGCATTGTGAATCTGCTATCTTCCATCCCACCAACAGCAAAACTTAATTCCAGATGCTTTGTTTCCTTGCTCCTCCGTGAAAGGCTACCTCCTGTTCTCTTGGGAGAGATGCTCCTGCATCATGGAAAGGTACCATACTCCAATTTGAAAGCAATTGTGTCAGTGATGGCACATTGGGTGGTGTTCCCCCAATATGCCTTGGAAGAAAATGTGGTGGTTGCTGTTCCATTTCAGCAGTCATTGCAGGAAGAAATTTGGAGGCAATGCACCTTGGACTGGTTCCTGGGATCCAACATAGGATCCCAACCCTGGGAAGCTTTCCACTCCTCTACTCTTCTACTAGTCCTTTGCTTCTAAGAAGGCTGGAAAAAGTAAGTTCTTAATTTCCTTGGAAAATTAATTTCCTTTCTACATTTTTGTTGCACATAAATTCTCATTGACTCTGTACACAGATGTGTATGTACATCCATGACATATGCACACTCTCCTGTGGGAATTCAGTGCTAGAATCAAAGGGGTTTTCCCTATGCTGTCCTAGCCCTAAGCCGCATCATGTCCTTGTTCCAGCCCTCTCTCTTCTTCCCAGATGCAGAGGCTTATCCAGCATTTTTCATGCCTGCCTCATTCCTCAAGAGACAGGGCTTTATAGTTTGGGAGTCATTAGAGCTCTCTAGCTGAGAATTCTAAGTACCCCTCCTCAAACTGCAAATCCCAGCATTCCTCAGGATGGGACCCATGATCAAGTGCAATAGTAGCGCTATAACTGTGTAATTTGAAAGGGTACCAGGGAATGTCTAAGTTTTGTGCACTTCACTGAACCAAGTGATATTGATAGATGCATGCCAAATAATTGTAGTTGTTCAGAGAGATGGGGGGGAGAGGCAGGGAGAGAGAGAGAGAGAAACACTCTTAAAATTACTCTGATATCCATTCCTACAGCCACATTCATGTTTTCATGCTACTTTCCAAACATCTCAGCATTATCCTCCAACTGGAAAAGGAACAAGAACATCCAACGCCTCTCTTTGTTTTCTGGTTCAAATAGTGTAAGGTCTGCAGCTCCATGTTAGCCCTAGAAAAGACATTTCTTTCTTTCTTTCTTTCTTTCTTTCTTTCTTTCTTTCTTTCTTTCTTTCGGCTGTGGGTAAAAGCAGCCCAGGCTCATTGGGGCTGGAGTGTTAGGGGAGGGAAGGCAGTGTTAGAGAGAGGGAGAGAGAGAGAGTCTGATGTTTTCTGAGGTCCTTTGCTGGAGAAGGAAACAGGAACGCAGCCTCCGCCAATGAAAGGCGCAGAAGTACCACAGAGAGTAGGCAGGTTGCCAAGCAAGCTCGGCAGCGTGACCGAGCTGCATTGAGTTTCTTTAATGAAAGCCAGGAAAGAACACATTACACAGTGTTTCTTCAGAGAGCTAAGCTAGCCTCCAGTGATTGAAATCAATAAAAACAGTCGGCAAGGGGCCCAAGTGGGGGCAGAACCAAGCCTCTGCCTTAGCCTTCCCTTGGCTTTCTACTTTCTCCTTTTCCTTAAAAGTTAAACTTGAACCAAACAGCACGCTACTCCTTGTAGCACTCGGCGGACTATTTGGGAAACCATTCTCTTTTTTTGGTCAGGGGCCCTGGTGAGCAGACAAGGCGTTTCAAGCTTCCTTCCAGCTCAGCCCTCTCTGCTCTCTTTCACAGCGTGAAAGGACTGAAAGGATTGTTTTGAACGTGAAACCTGCCTTAGGAGGAGGACGCCTCCGGACAAGTGCCTGATCTTGCGTTTCAGGAGGAAGGCGGTGATGGCGATGGGGCAGAGAAGATGAAGTTTATAGCAGAACAACATTCACGGAGATGAAAGGAGGAGGAAAACATGGGATTTTGTTTGGCAGAAAGCTCCCTGTCTGGACAGAATGTCAACTGATGCGGAGTGGAAGTCTGAAACTGGAGAAGAGGGTCAGCCTTCGGTAAAGCAGAGCAGGAAAAACAGCCGAAAACCCATCTCCTCTTAAGAGTTCAGGATCAGTCTCTGGTAAGTCTCTGGGTAGTTTATAGCATTTTGTCAGAAAGCCTGAAGTTTGAAGAGAAGACACTCATTTTCATAACTGTCTTTAAAAAATACATTTTGGCATGCTTTCTTGTTAATGCTTTGTAAAAGACAATGTAAATGCAACCTATTCTAGCAACGTAAGAGTTTTGACAATTCGTCCAGGGCAAACTATGGGTCACAAGGAAAGACCAAAAGTGCGCAAAGCCTGGGGAAACGGGTTTCTTTCCTTCTTTATTTGTCTCACGGTGTTTTTGTTTAGTTTGATTTATTGACAAGAGGCTGGCCATTACATAACTCCACCCGCTCCTTAAAGGACACTGCGTTCCACGCGTTAGGAAGCCTGGGCCGCTGTTTTCATTGTGAAACAACACACAGGCCCTACAATGAAAGCAAACTGCATTTCTGGAAGTATCAGTAATGGCTCTCAAATGGAGCATGCATGCACTTGATTCGTTTTGCAGAAAGCCTCGTCCACTTTAGCAGCTCTATAGAGCACCTTAAGCAGTCTGCCTGCTTTCTAAAAACCACCAATGTTAATGTTTGTTACGCTTCTCAGAACAGAAATGCAGGGTACAATTTAATGATTGTTATTTTTATATGAAAAAAATGTATCTGTGTGTCATAAGAAAATATTCATGTAAGGATACAAGAATCATACATGAAAACAAGAAGCAAGTACAGTGGGAGCTTGGTATCTGCTGGGGTCTGGTTCCAGGATCCTCTGTAGATACCAAAATCCGTGGATGCTCAAGTCCCATGATATACAGTGGGGTAGTAAAATGGTGTTCCTTATATAAAATGGCAAAATCAAGCTTTGCTTTTTGGACTTTTTTGAGGAGAAGAATATTTTCAAGCTGTGGATGGTTGAATCCATGGATACAGAGAGCCAACTGTAAATCAAGACTTTCCAAACCACCTTCCTCCCTTCTTCCATACTAATTCAGGTTTGAATGAGGCTTAATACGTTTTGCCTTAGCTGAGGAAGAACCACTAACTGGTGCTCATTTCATGAGGTTGTGCTGCATCCATAGGTGAAATGCACAACAATGGGACAGATGATAGTCATGCTGCCAAATGTCATGACTTTGACATGACTTGAAATTTGGAATCGGGGGGGGGGGGGGGCCCAACTTGCTGCCCATAATAATTCTAGAGGGAAGAGAAAACACTCAGTTTGGAATGGCTGTGTCCTGAACTGGAACTGATAAAAGCAAGTGCCTTTCTTCCTAACAGGTTTAGATTAAAATAGACACACACACACACACACTTCACAAGTGACATGACTTCCAGCTCTTCAGGTGGCACTGTCATAAGATGCTTACCTTGTGGATCTACTTCTGCACAAATTCTGCAACAAAACATGACTCTGAGTCTATTATCCCCTCAGTTGTAAACCGCTCGGATTCCCAGGGATTGGGCGGTATATAAATAAATCCTATTATTATTATTATTATTATTATTATTAAAATGTCCCATCTGTTTGGATGGGGGCTTAACAGAGTTCCACACTGCTTTCAACTCTTACGTGCCTTTCATATTACACAAATATATAGCAATATGATACCTTTTAACAGCCACAATTACATCCTACAGAATTTTAGCATTTATAATTTCGGAAGGACCCAGAGTTCTTTGGCTGGGAATCATAAGTACTCCTCCGCAATGTGTAAATCCCAGGATTCCCTAGGATGGAGCCATGCCAGAGATAAAGTGGTATCCAAGTGCTATGATTGTGTAGTGCGAAAGAGATCTTAGTTCACAGAAAAGCCTGAAGTCTGGCTGATGTTACACCAATGGAAGACCAATAAATAAGACTCTGCAATAGTAACAAAGAGTCAGGTACACATATACACAAAAGGGTTTTTTGAAACAAAAAAATAGTAATGCATGTGATAGCTGGGAAAAGTCAAGTATAATGATAATGAAGTGGATAAACTTTCCACACATCCTTCAGCTAGCTTTCAGCCTGCCCTTCCACCTGACGCTGGAGGCTGTAGTTATTTTGTCCAGTCATCCACCTTGACATGCTGCCAAAGCCTCAGTGTTTTCTGGCTGCATGAAGTCCCTCTTGGGGTTTGCACTGGCACCAGACTCCCAAGGTTCAGGTGATAGGCAGACACAGCAGCAAAAACAACAACAACTGTGTAACATTTGCTGGTCGCTGTCAAGTAACATTAGTGAAACCACATTTCCCTTCATCTGAAGATAACATTCCCTCTGGTGCTAACCGCAAGGCTTATGATCTAGCTTAATTCAACAATGAGACTGAAGATGGCAAGTCATTCATTATGCTTCAGCCAGGCACAATTTCCACAGCTCCCTTGATAACAGGGGTTCAGCTCCAAAAAAGAGCTCATCCTTTAAAACAAACAAACAAAAACACTTTGCTGGAATCACTTCTTGCATATAGATTTGTCCAGGGCTGAAGTCCCAAGGATGCCTCATTAGAAACACATGCCATGGAAGGTCATGGGACTTATTTCCAAGTAAACATGGTCTAGGACTAGAGGCTGCAGAACAGAAAAGCTCAACCCACAATTGTCAACCCACATTGGCAAAGGTAGGTTTAATCTTTCATTGGTTGCATTTCACGATACAAAAGCAACACTTTCTGTAATGGAAGAATACTGGTGGAAAGGAGACACAGTCATGCTGCACAGTACAGAAATGATAAGCTGTCACAGTAATGGTAATATTGATAGCCTGTATTCATGTGGACTCTCAATAGCAATGAAATGGTGTGACTGACCAGTAAGCAAATGCCACCAGGCCAAGGGTAGTGTCACAAACAGAAAATGTTGTAGATTATGGCTGCATCTGCACTGCAGAATTAATGCAGTTTGACACCACTTTAACTGCCACAGCTCAATGCTAGGGAATTCTGGGGTTTGTAGCGATACTTAGCATTCTCCATCAGTGATCTCTGATGCCAAAACAGGCTTCAAACCCCATGTTTCCAAGGAACTGACCCATGACAGTTAAAGTGGTGTCAAACCGCATTAATTCTGCAGTGCTGGAGCAGTTCTCAGACTGATGTCCAGGGAGATGTGCTTAATTTCTGCAAAGAGGGGCCTGAAGACTTGAACCTGTATAGATTGTATTTCCCATGTGTCCCGCAAGGACCCACAGTTGTTTTGTCTTGTTCAAAGCAGGTGCAATGTTTTTGCACTACTACAGCCAGTTCCTTTTAGGATTTTGTAAAAACACATGTGTAGAAACACCCACTTTCTGAATGGGGGAATATACCTACCACTGGATGATGCAGTTTGGAGATATAGAAATATATTTTTCTTACCTGAGGAGATATGCATTTATTGTACATACAAGTGTAGGGGGAAAGGGAAAAGATATGTCCTGTTTGCCTTCAATAGTAAATCCCCCCTACTTTTGCACATGAATCCACCAGTATTAATTGAAAAGGGATGTCACAAGCTTTCCTAGTTCCCAGCGCCACTCATATCAGCCAGAGAAATCTTCATGCAAATGACTTGCTCAAGATTTTTTTTATAAAAAAAAGCTTCTTGAGAAGAAAAGGTCAATTAATAACTAATTTATATTCTAGATATCATTTCTTAGTTCTAAAGTGTGCATTCAGAGAGTGCTATTACACCTCAGCCATAAACTCATGAAATGGCCTTTGGCAAGTCACTGGCTGCTCAGGATCACATCTGCAATATTACTGTAATCGATGTAAGTGCTGCTGTTAAGAATTAGTGAGTATGTAACTGAAGACTGAAGAAGTACTGCAACTTCTATTTAAGTCAATAATAAGCATACTCAAAAGCTGAAACCTATGTATAGTGCCAAGAGTCAAGTTAATGATGACTGATGTCAAAAATACTGAATACACAGGCGTTTTTGCATTCGTCAGAGTATTTTGTTTCTGCAAGGTGTGCTCACAAAGCTTAAACTGCAACGTCTTGCTTAAACTGCAACGTCTGAGCTGCATGCTGTACCTCTGAACGAACCACTGGCCCTCAGGACTGACTTTCATAAAAGTTTGAGCATACAGCAGGAAGAAAGAGGCAGAAAAACTCTGTTAGGCATGCAGAACCTGCTCATATCCAAGCCAAACCTTGTGCTCCTATGGGATGATCCAGACACAGACACTGCAGTCAAAAGACTGGATCCAAAGAACTCTGTAACAAATTCCAAGGCTTCAAGAGGCTCTGGGCTTGTATTTCTTGAGCTGCGGCCCCTAAATCTCCCCATCTTCTAAATTCCAGAATGGCATTTGGAAAACTGTGTTTAAAATGACTACTTCATCATCTAATTCAGAATACAGTACAACATCCTGATCTGCGCAGGTGCAAAACCCACCCTAGGCATTCCTGAAGTAGATCTTTGGATCATGTCTTCTGCCAAGGACCAAGCCAAATGGGCAACAGCTTCACTCTGGGCAATTTTACTGTCTCAAAGAGCCAGAAACGATCACCAAGGGAACTGAAAACAAGAGTACTGGCATGTGTGTGCCAATTCTTACTTGTGTTTAATACAATATGGGCTGGCTGTGTACATTCTATATTCGTAGTGATGGATAGCTCTGCAAACCAGTGAGAAAACCCTTGTTCCCTTTTTGCTTCCTGAGTTTAACAAGCCCTGGGTTTTGAACCAAAAGCCACAGACAGCCTTTATTTGTGCCTGATTGCAACTATAAGGAAGAAGGGAAATCGCTGTTCTCTCTGAGGTAGGCCCAACTATTTCTCTGCTTTAGTAAGGAAAGCCTACCCTTCAAGCACTGGAAACCTTTCACCTGTGTAGTAGCTTGCTCTGGCAGTTGGCATCTGGTTGTCATGAAGCGCACTAGGGACCCTAGAAGGCCACAAGAAATGCAGACAATGGCACAACCTTTGCATAAACGGGGTCCTTGCTAGCCAAGGCATATAACATATTCTGAAGATGACAGTTTTATTGGCTATAAATAGCATTTTTTGGCAAGTGAAGCCAAACTCACAAGCAGACAGAGACTCCAAATCATGGAGCAATTATTGCACAGAAAACCACTAACCCCAGGAACACAAAATGTGGCGCCTTCAATTAGCTCAAATTGCTCTGTGGACGCCCACATGCGGGTGCACTTTCTTCCCCAGCTTTCCACATTAACTGAAGCATCCATATATATTATATGGCATCCAGTGATGGTTAGCAATGAAAAGTATCCCACTCCACCAACCTTTTCCTGCATGGAGAGAAGTCAGCTATCAAGTGTCAGGCGATAAATGAGTTCAAGCAGGGGCCATATGCTAAGCAGCTGTGTGAGTTTGGGCTTCGTGTCAGTGCAGAAGCTCTGCTCTGTGCGTTTTCCTTCCTCCACCTACACACAAGCCCACATATGGATGTGCATGGAAAAAGAATAAACCCCATTTAGTTTTCATTCCTGGGATAGCCAAAAACTATATGCTGAGCATCCCTATACCGTTCTGATTCAACAGACTCCTGGCCAGCACACTAAATAAAGAAGGCAAGATTTTTCTCCTGTAATGCTTTCTAATAAGGCAGATGTTAGGTGAGTAACGGCACATGCCAATGGAAAGGAGATAATCTGTGAGCATGAAAAAGGCCTATCCGAATGAGTCTAGGCAGCAGGTGGGGAAATTAGCCATTAGGATGTGAGCGGAGGATAATGGAGAGTGAGGGAAACAGCTTTCCTGTTGTGCCCAAGCAGGAATTAAACTGACAGGTTTCCTCCCCAGAGACAGATTAAACATGCTTTCCTCTGAGAAGCAAAGCTGCATCTGGGTACATAAGTCTGAATCTTTTAAACCTGAAAGAATCCCTCCTATGTTTACTGGGCCAGAAGGTGATGTGTCAAACCATCCTCTCCCAACAAATGCAATGACCAGGGCAGGGGATGGTTTTGTTTCCATGAAGAGCATTTCCAGGCTGCCTGAAGCAGCCATTCCTGATTTTTCCCTTGCTTTATCAGCCCATGAGAATGCCATGTTCCCCAATGACACTGAACTTGTCACCTCCATACCCACATTCCTATGGACATTCTCACAAAGAGACTGCTTATAGAGGTCTGTGCCTGGATTTTGCACTCTACCCCAAGCATTTGAGGAAGTAGATCCGAGTCTACAAAAGCTCATGCTACCAACTTTCACTTAGGGCTGTTACAGACTGCCAGAATAAAGCTGCTTCGGGTCTCTTTGGAGGTATGCTGTTTAAATGATGCATGCATCCCAAGAATCCGGAAGCTGCACCAAAAGCTGCACTCCGGTGCTTAGGAATGGAGTGTGGCTTTTGTGCGACCTCCGGACTCTTAGGACCCATGCATCATTTAAATAGCATACCTCCAAAGAGACCCGAAGCAGCTTGATTTTGGCAGTCTGTAACAGGCCTTAGTCTCAGAGGTGCTACAAGATCCCTTTGCATGCTTATTTTCCAGACGAACACAGCTATGACGCATAGCATGTGCTCTCTAAGAACATTTCCAACAGCAACTCCTGCACTTATGCTTACATTTTTTTACATGCTCATTTATTAGGAGCTGAAATATTATCTCTACTTTTCTGTTCCTTTCCATTGCAAATGCTAAAAGAAACTTTTAACAGTACGTTTTAAACCCAAAACAAACACTATGCGGTTGTTATGCAATCGCATACAAAAGAGGTGACGTTAAAGCAATCATGCTGCAACCAAGTCTGGGATACTTTTAACAAAACAAACACAATGTGCTTTGGCTGCAGGAGCTGCTGCTTCATTTTCTATTGAACTGACTTCCTCTCCACACATCACTACAAAATACATTCAGGAAACACAAGCAAGGCCAGCCAAAATACCATTAGATTTCTAAGCTTTCTAGATGCAGGGATGTCTCTTCGAAGTGTAAGATGCTGGCTTATTTCCTATAACCAGGATGTGCGCATACGTCAATAATCAATAAAAGTTTCATCTCTTCTCCTCCTTTGGTTTCAAAGGCTGCAGCCGCACTGCAGAAATAATCCAGTCTGACACCACTTAAGCTGCCATGGCTCAGTGAAATGGCATTCTGGGAATTGTAATTTTGTTAGACATTCAGCCTTCTCTCCCTGCTGCCTCAACTAACAACAGTTCCCAGAATTCCGTAACATTAAGCCGTGCAGTTAAAGTGGAGTCAAACTGGGTTATTTCTGCAGTGCAGCTGCAGCATACATACATAAAGAAAGAAAGGTAAATATTGGTTATGAAATGCAAGAAGCACAACCTGTACCTTTTCTTAAGACCTTGGATGGTGAACCGCAGTGGGTCTTGGGATCAATGGTGGGAATTGTGGATTGCACAGACTGTCAAAAATGCCAGAAAAAGAGAAAGAGAGAGAGAGAGAGAATGAGAAAAAGAGGGCAGAAGTCTGCTTCTGATTTTGAGAACTATTTCTTTTTACATTCAATAGTGGAGGGGGGGGGAGATAAAACTTATTTTTTAAACATGAATGCCCATTCCTGGGGGCTTCCATATGAAACATCCACCCTTCCTTTTCTTTCCTGCTTGAAAAAGGAAAGTCTTTGGAGTCTGGAGGATTCAGAGCAGACTAGAGAGGAGAGGCACAGGGCTCCAGGACCACCCTCTGCCCTCCCCTGCCTTTGGCAAATGAAGCTGATTTCATCCAAGACTGGCAAATGCACATAACTAATTGTAACCATCCCTTCCCCTTTCCAAGGCATTTACGACAATTACCACTCTTTTTCTAGTAAACTGATATCATAATTTCATTATCCTCTTCTTGGATGAGCAAGTAAACATTGCATTCAGACAGAGCATGGCGGAACATCTAACAACGCCACTGTGGGACTTTACTATTGGCATCAAAGGCATGCGGGTGCCATTTATTTGCTAGGAACACAAAACAAAACCCGTAGGAATACAAATCTCCCTCCTTGTGCCACTGCACAGCACCAAGTCCCTGCAAATGCCACAGCCTGGTGCGCCCCCATTGTGACAACTCAACAGGGAAAGACTAAGATACCATCTTATACACGTCTTCTTTTAAACCACTGCAATTGTATATCTTTAGACCACATTTCCCCCCACAGATCCATTTGAACATTATAACCAAGATTTTGGGCCCAGCTTGTCATCTAGTCTTTTACAGCCTCTCCTTTTGTTTCTGGTTTATGCACTTTTTAAGTTTCATGGTCATCATCTTCACACTAAATAAAACCCATTTTCTCCAACTTCTATGGCATCACATAGTTGTTTTCGGGATAGATGAAAACAGCTTTTGTTCCATTAACAAGCTGTAACCAGCAAGTCCAATAACATTTACATTTTTATGGCTCCCACTTCCAAAACTGTGCTCCGTGATTAATGTATGAATAAACAACTATGAACAAATAAGACTTTAAGAGTCATCTACAAGTTCATCAATGCTAAAAGCCACACAGTCTTCTGTAATGTAGCTGCGACCATAGTTTAAATGCTTTTGATTATACTGTATCTAGAAAATTAAATATGGACAATTGAACATTTCACAAAGTTCAGCAGCGATGCCCAGTTTGGCCTCCCAACTCAATTTATGTTTATCAAGAAGTGATTCAATGTGCCAGTAAACATGGAAATAGCAGTGATATTTCTATAGAAAGAAATTGAAGCGGGGAACCTTCTGAATGCTTTACTGTTCTTAACAAAGGGCTTGTTATATCATCTCCTCTCTAAAACTACTGGTCCTTGATCATTTAAGTATCCGCTTTTTCGGGCATTTTAACGGAGTACGAAAAACAACACCTACCCAGACAGCGAGTGACTACTGGCACTATCATCCGAGCTGGAAAAATCAATTTGACTTCAAAGGACATCCAAATTATACAGCTGCTTACTGCGTGAAATGTTATTTTGTAACTTTCCAATTACAAGTGATGTCAAACTAGTTTCAGGGTTTTTTCCGAGGCTCTGGTATTTTGATCTGCACTTTGAAAGATACAAAGAATGTTTTCACACACAAAAGCAGCACACTTCTGCGGCTGGCTGAATGAAAGAATGTCTGAATGCTGTTAATGTAAGGAAGTTGGAGGAAAGAGTGTTTTAAAACCAAGTTTGGGTTCTGCTGCACAGACTGGGCAGCTTCAGGGTCAGGGTTAGGTTCAGGGTTCAAGTCAATACAGAAATTAATTAAAAGAATGCCATCTCAATTATTGCATTACAGCCTCTAACTGCAGATTTCTTTGCTTCAGATTCCAGTGGTACTCGGAAACATAAGCCGTACTAAATTTGTTAGTCTTTAAATAGTCACAAGGCATAATAATTTTGCTGGTTTTGCTACAACAGAGTAACATGAATATCTTTCAGGAAATTACACAGTGGAAATACTCCAATAGCAGAAATGCTTCTCATAGCATCCTTTTCAATAAGGGGCTTCAAACACCATTAGCTCTCTCTTTTTCTCTTTCTTACATTCCTTGAAACTGACTGCAACTTATGGCAACTTTATCCTAGGGTTCTCTTAGCAAATTCATTCAGAAGACATTTCACTGTCTTCCTCTTGGGTTGAGAGAGTGTGACTTTCCCAAGGTTGCCCAGTGGGTTTCCAGGGCCAAAAAGGGATGCAAATCCTACCATCCAAAAGAAATCCAAAAGAAAGTGCACCACATGTTTCAAGTCTCAGTACATCATGGAACCAAATTGTCCAATGAGAAAGTTAGTATGAGAACAGCTTTGGTATTCATTAACCATGTGTTGTAATGATGCCTGGGATGGCATGAATTTCTTCTGGCAGGATCCAGGGTTTGCAACCTCTCTTTTTTTTGCCTTTCAACACCACTCATGTTGGTAACACAAAAGTGCTTTTGAAACAGGTCTCAGTTTCAAAAGCAATTTGCAAGGTACATCGGGGAAGTACTGCTTGAGAAACGTGCGCCCCAAGTTCCCAGAGAACACAAGACACACAACTTACTAGTCGCGTTGCGCTAAGTTGCGCGTTTTAGAAGAGTTTCTCAGTCAGAAGCAATCCTCTTGTTTGTTCTGCAACAGCTGGTAGAACAACAAAGGTAAACAGACAAGTATATGTGAGGAGCGCTACACAAACATTTGTGTGGATGTTTGGGTATACAAACATTTGTAAGAATATGCATGAGGATGCTTGTGTATACATACGTTTGGGAGGGATCCAAACTAGGCATTCACTCCCAGGGCTGTGGAATACTGCAAAGAAGAGCAAAGTACTCAAGGTAGTCCAGGTGCACTTAGTTATTCTAACAGGATTATTCTGGCCTGGCTATAATGTGAAAGCAAAGCAAAGGTAAGCTTCTCTATTACACTGTGGAAAAGAATAGGATTTTTAAAAACCATTATATAAGGGGTTGGGGGAGGCTGCTGAGGAACGCAAGTCAAGTCACTGTGACGAACTGTACTGGTGCAGATTTAGCAGTACATTTCTGTTCTAAATGAACTTGCAGGGATTATTAACATGGAGAACAAATAATACTAACGGCATTATTGAGGAGAGATAATGGGACTAGGAGCAAAGCCAATTTTTAATACTGAAAAACTGCTGCCTTGTTGTGACTTACTGGCTTTTTTTGTTGCAACAGTTGTGGTAGGAGTTTTATCTTCTGCTTGTAGCTATGAAACACTGCCGTTGGGGGTCATTTTGCACTCTGTGTCTCTGCCTAAGCTCCATCATCCTGTGAGGTTTATTTTTTTCCCTATCAGAGCTTTTATGGGGAATGAAATACAGTCAGTAATAATGAGGTCGCATCTTGATGCCAAAACCCTCTCAAATGAATTTAACTTGAAAAGGTACATTGGGATTGAGAGGCCAACAAGTTGCAGCATAAATCAAATCCTCTTTTGAGGAACATTCATACGCAGTGGAGACGTTCCCTGCTGAGAAGATCAGCCATGCTGGGAAAGCTTTTCCGAAGGACAATATGTACAAGATTACTGGTTTTCCCATCTGGGGCACAGTCACAGGGGAGTGCAAGAGACACCTGAGGTGCGCACAAAGTCACAAAACCGGCACATGGTGAGGCTGAGCAGCACCTAACAATACAACAAACACATGCACAATTCTGTAACACAATACAACATTGAAAAAATGCAGAAGTTCCTTGGCAAACATATCAAAATGGAAAGGGTAGGAACTTTGAAAATCAGTTCCAGGAATCATTGGGGAGATGTTAAAGCATGATGTTGATGGGTTTTTCCTGATTCCACTATCAAGTAATGGGTAGTAAACGTCTTTCTGAAGGCCACATTCTACATGCTAAAAGCACCGTTTGCTCTCTGCTGTCCAAGATCCTAAAGGGAAAAATGCGACAGTTGTTCCTTTTAGGCCGAAGCAATAATTAGATCAGAAGGCAAAGTTCAAGAACACAGTAATGCACTTATGCATTAACAAGAAGACTGCTCTGCTCCATGGTAATTTGCCAAAACCATTTCCTTCCCTCGGCATTAACATTCTGATCGCCTTCACGTCATCGTCAAAAATGTGTGATTTCAACGACATCCTGAATGTAGCTTTTCTTTAATTCAGTAAATGGAATATCAGATGCTATTTACCGATGTGCTATAAATATTTCAAAGAGAAGCAAATGTTCCATTCATACAAACTGAGGCTGCCGGAGGGAAAAGGGGATTTTCAAAAACCCTTGTGGACATTTATATGTATATTTATATTGGCCAAGAATCCTACGGTCCACTTACTCCAGATCCCTCCGCTTCCATCAGAACCAGTAGTAGTCCCTTAACCTGTCATCCTCCTGCAGACTTTCTGTGCGTGCCGGAAAATGTAACAGCTAACCAGGATGGCATCTTGGTTAGCTGTTACATTTCAGGCAATACAACGAGTGCATGTCATCTTAAAGGATGCCATCTTAAAGAGTTGTCTTCTGAGATCTCTTATGCCAAGCAACAGCTGCCCAGCCCATTTGTACTTTAGTTTCCCAATGCTTTTTAAAGTCAACTTAATGGAGCGTGCACAGGACTGCCAAAGACCTATCACCATTATCAGCTTTATTTGTACTGTACGTTTAAATACACAAAGTGCTGAATAATCCTGATATTTTTCTTTAACCTTAAACACTTTATGAGGTACCTAGAATCAATTAAAAAAAACTGTTGTGGAAGCCGGAGCAATTGCCAACAGTTGAACATAAAATAAGACTGCAGTAAAACCATAATCCATGCCATTAAAAACAACAACGAAGCACCCACATCCATTTGATTATTTCAGGTCAAATTTGCTTTCTCTTAAGGGCAACGTATTAGGGTACAATGAGCAATTCCAATTTCCCCAAGGCCATCTGCAGAGCTGCACGGCTGCACAGAGATCTATGCTTTAAGTTATGCACATCCAAACATCCATTATTATGCACTGTAGCACACTGCCCCCAAATGTCTAAAAGCAGTTTGATGCATCTGAACCTGAAGGACAACTGAAAGAACTATCCATTTGCACTCCATGTTTCTGTGCTCTGGAACAAAGGAAAGAGGACTGGAGATCTCCATTGCGGTGCCAATGCACCTTTCCAGCATTACCTTCTCATCCAGGCTCAGCCACTTCCTGTTACACCTGTTTTAAATATTCACTGTTTAAGGAATATGATCATCAGGCTTCTCCCAGAGATGCCCTTAAGTCATATTCTTTATTAATGATAAGCCAGAGCATGTTGGTCAGCATCACTAAAAACCTCCTCCTGCTAAGAACTGTGCCAGCAAAGAGGAACTGAGAGTAGGGGGCATGACACACTGAAACTGCCATAGGTAGTGGGGTCTCTCATCCTTCCCTTTTTTGTTGTTGTCTTCTGTTTCCCTGCACCGATTATTATAGTACAGATTGTATGTAGAGAGATCTTGTAGCACCTTGGAGACTTAAAGAAAGAAGTTGGCAGCATGAGCTTTTGGAGACTAAAGTCTACATCCTCAGATGCAGATGGAGGTCAGTCACAAAGGTACTGCAAGATCTCTCTACATACTGATTCTAGACTAACATGGCTATATCTTTGAATTCTACTCTTATAGTTGTATGTGTTGTTTTCAAAATATGCAGGGAAGCTCAATGGTCTACCAAAAAAATTAACACTTTAAATGCATAGAGCACTTGAGTGTTTCACACAGATGACTTTAATCATCAGTAAAACAGCCCCGTAAAATCAATGGGTATTCTTGTCTATTTATTGTCATATAGGCTGAGGCAGGGAGGCAAGGAGGGAAATTTGCTTAAGGTCATGTAGTCAGTTCATGGTGGAGGTAAGATGCAAAACAGGATTTCCTGATCCATAGCTCAGTCTCTTTGCCATCATGCACCACAAAACACTCCCAAACTACAAGATACAGTTGAAGTATGTGTTGCTGTATCTGCTGATCTCTTGCAATAACCTTGCTGAGACGACATCCAGAGTTCATAGACTAGCTAGCAGAACTGTAAATTATGGCTACACTGTTTAATCCTTCTCGCTTTGGAGGTTTTACAAAGCCTAAATGATTTCAATTCGCTGCCAGGAGGAACTGAGGAAAATAATCTATGCTTCTTTGGCAGCAAACAATTTCTAAGAAGCTGATGGTTGGGGATTGGGGGGGGGGACGGCAAGATTGCACCACACACAGTTTCACTCCATCATAATGAAACTTCATTTGCAGTTCCTCTCATCGGAGTTTTCCTCTCTCGTCTGCTACAAAGGATTGCCAAAGTAACACTTGACAAGAATGTTAAGAAGGGCCCTGCTTGTTATTGCACTGGAGAGATCCCTTCCACAGAGTTCATGTTCTCTTACCACACTGCACAGCATTGTTAGAAAGCCATTTGTTCAAGCGCACACTGTTTTCTAGAGGGAGCAATGCATCAGTACTGTGAAGGGGGGTATCCTTAATAATGGACTCTGGAGATTTCTAGTTCTCCCATCCTAGGACTTCCCCCCTTTGTATAGAATTACCAAATGCAGAGTTAAGACAGCTATCTGATCTAAGCTTTCTGTGTGGGATAAAAAAGAAAAACAGTGATCCATCTGTTTTTCACATAAAAGGATGGAAGCTTTCTCTTGTCCCCTGTGTTTTCTCCCATGCCCTATGAATTAGTTGTGCGCCTTCACGTCACTTCAACTTATGGTGACCCTATACATAGAGTTTTCTTGGCAAGATTTCTTCAGAGGATGTTGGCCACCGCCTGCCTCTAAGGCTGAGAAAATGTGACTTGTCCAAGATCATGCAATGGTCTCCACGGCTAAGCTTGAATCTGGAGCCAGGTATTCCAGAGTCTTAGCCTAATGCTGAAACCACTATACTATGCTTTTTGTTGTACAAGAAAGCCTTCAAAATACATTTGGAGGGGCCATCACTTAAACTATGCTCAGCTTGCTGAAGCTTCTCTTCTCTCCTCCTCCTCCTCCTCCTCCTCAGCCTGCCTTACTGGAAATGCAACTGCTTCCTCTATACATTTTCCATGCAGAGGCCTATTTCTAACAAGAGAAATGCTGCTGCAACAGCAGGGCTGCACTCTCTCTTTCTCTCAGTGGAGGTTTCAAACACACAGGGTCTCACTTTAAAACTAGAAGGGAGTGAAAGAGCAAAGGGAAAAAAGCTCCTACCGAGAGCATTGTTCATTGTTTTCCCAAACCAATCTAGTAGCCATAGTGGCAGTGAAGTGGCAAGATTTATTGACATTTCCCTTGTATATTTGTGTGCCACTTCTGCAGACCTGAAACCTTGGGAGGGTTGAAAAAGCCCTACTCTTCCAGAAAGCTCTTAATGTCTTAAAGATTGTATGTGGGTAATGGAGGGGTAGGATGAGAAGAGAAATGTAGATTCTACACTATGAAGAGCTTTAAAGATTAAAAATCCAATGCCAGGACACTGAATTGACTTAAAGCTCACTAGTGGCTGGTGAAGTTCAGCAGAAGAGTATGCCATCATGCAACCGTTTTCAAGCTGTTTGCCAGCACAGCCCCACAGAAAAGTGCACTGCAGTAGTCCATCTGAGATTATAACAGTTTAACAAGAGAGTTAAAAGTACACCTAAATGAGCATCTGTATAAAGCGGGATGGAATAACCCAAAGAATAAGGTTCTGTGCAGAGCGGCCAACTTGGCCTCTACAATCTAAACACATCTGCCACACCATCGTTGACCTAACACTGAACTTCCATGGCTCTGCTACTCAAGATTAGAAATGCAAATAAGCCCCTGTATAGGTTTCATAAGTTGAAGAGATAAAGGATCCCCGATCTTTGCCTCTTTTGCACTCATCCACTTCAATAGGAAGGCTGCAACTAACAAAAGGAAGTTCAGGGCAGGGAAAGAAACCATCCACCAGTAATAAAATCCAATATTAAAAAATAACAAGAAATGGGAAACTTTTCTTGTCTCCCATATCTTTTTTAGAACGGTGAAGAGCCGTGCCATTGCTCAACATAAGCAATACTCTTATTAAATCCCCTGCAGAGTGGTATTTCCCTATTGAGGGATGTGTGCAGTTGCTGCTGAAATGAACTCAGATTGTGCATATGTGCAACACAGAAGTACAGGGCGCTAATGAATTTTAAACAACTGCAGGAACCGTTTATAAAATCATATAAGCTGCTCAGAGGTAGCTTTTATCTCAAACAGACTGATCCAGGCCTTGATGATTCTGTCAAATTCTAATGCAGAATGTATTACTGGGGACGTTTACACAGATGGAACAGAATTTACACCTCGACTGTGTACTGAATAGCAAGTGTAATACAGAGCCACATCAAGGGGAAATTTTATATATATCTGGGAGCATTATTCATGCCGTCAATCCTGTAGGAAACAGCAATGCTCTTCTGTGAATGTTGGGCACAAAGACTGCCACTTTTCCTTGCTGGCTTAAAAAAGGGGGGGAAAGATAAGCCTTTGCTGCTAGAAGCACATAAAGACCAATGCAACTTCGCGTGACTCTGAGAAGGCCTAAGAGATAAAAGATGTGCCTTGAGCTGCATTGGAAAGCCATGCAGATAAGAGGACCTTGGAGACTGGTTTAGGTTTCCACCACCAACAAAGAGGATTGTGGTACCTTAGAGACTAATCAATTTATTGTGACACATGCGTTTCTAGATTAGAGTCCACCTCACCAGATCATGAGGTGTTATCCTTAGTTAGTGAACACTAACGTAATGGGGATTCTGGATTCCCGCCACTACATATGTTACATTTACATCTAGGCCAGTGATGGTGAACCTTTTAGAGGCCGAGTGCCCAAACTGCAACCCAAAACCCACTTATTTATTGCAAAGTGCCGTGTCCCTCTGGCTTTCTAGTAACAAACTCAGGCAAACTCTGTGCTGGGGTGATGGCACATGTGCCCACAGAGAGGGCTCTGAGTGCCACCGCTGGCATGTGTGCCATAGGTTCGCCATCACTGATCTAGGCTCTGCATATAAATGTCATAGACACAGTTATATTTTACAGTCCTTTGGCCCCACTGTTCACTTTTTTGCTCTCCCTGTACCAGGGCTGGCTTTTCAACGGTTCAATGGGTGCAAGTGCTCCAGGCCCCTGACTGGCTAAGGGCCCACTGCTGGAAAGAAAAGCTGTAGTGTTGCACATTTTCTCCTTCCTCAGTTACTTCATGAATCTCCCAGTGTTTCTGTTACCATCATCGTTTTGTAAGTTGCTGGAGTAACTGAGTAAACAATTCATGGGATCAGCCTCTTAATCTCACCCAAGTTGCAGGGCTGAAAGTGGGTTCACACTACAGTTTTTGTGTGTGTGCTGCATTTTAAGTGTACTTTGCATGTATTTATGTAATTGTCTAATATGCCACAACTCCTACAATAGCTCACACATGTCCATAAAGCCCCAGTTTTGGAACTGCTCCAGGGCACCAACTACCTTAATCCAGCCCCACCAATTAAAGACACACATCCTTTGATATAAAATGGGCTCTGGTCCAGAAAAGCTTAAGATGGTAAACTTATTTTTCTTCTAGCTGCCACAAAAATCTTGTCTAGTTTTCCTACAAAGCCTCTTCCAAATGGTCTCTAGATCTGAACTACTTCCCTCATGCAGTCATTCCTTCTCTTTCCCAAGCCTATTGGGTGAGCACCATTTCATATGAAGCCAAACCACCACACAAGGAGATAACAGCAGGCTTAGAAGTATCCTGATGATTTCAGAAGTCTGGGAGGAAGGAAAGAAAGAAAGGAAAGCCTCAAAGCCCTAGCAAAAAGATTTGAGGGGAAAGAGGAAAAGATCTGTACTCAGAAAATAGTGGGGGTGCGAAATGAAGCTGAATGAAAGCCCTGCAAGGACCTTCTACATGCAAAGAATGGCCCTTGATACTTGGTGCCCGCTCTCCTTTAAAAGCTGTTTGAAAATTGGATTCTGGCATTATGGGTTCCAAGAAAAAACACTCACATTAGTCAGGTTGACAACTGATGTTTAAGCAGGGACCTAATTTCAACAGAGCAAGAACTAAAGGTCCTGCAAGACTGGCGATGCCTAGTGACTCAACTATCCCATGATAACACTTTCCCCTTGGGAATAACAACAGGACCTCTAACAAAGCCTCTCCCCCACCATCTGTTTCCTCATATGAACCAAGATGCAGGCCAGCAGGAGTAAGAAGTTACATTCCTAAGGAGCAAATTCTGCAAAAGCTTCTGCCACTGTTGAGACACGGTGGAAAGGGGTTTGTGGCTCTTTTGCCTGCAACTAGCCATGAGGAAAAAACCACTTGCAGGGCAGCTCCAGTCAGCACTAAGGTTTGATATTCGAGTCCAAAAAGGATCCAAGAGCCAAGGGAACAGGCATTTCAACTTGGCATGGAGTGCTTGAAAAGGTCCCCAAGGAGATCTTGAAGGGCCACCTCCATTGCACCCACATTGGCCACCCCCTTTTTTCTCAGTGTCCAACTGGATACCGGACAAGCAGTTGTCTATCCCTAGCCTTAAGCAGAAACAAATTAAGGCTCCCTAAAATATTTTTATCTGGGGGAAATAATATGCATCAGTATGCCCACGGTTCCTATACAAAAAACCACTGTAGCGCAGTAATATTATACAAATCGTTCTAGTCTTATTATTTTATCTTAGGGCTATCTTATTAAAATAATGCTACAATGTTTGACAGATTTAAAGAAACCTTCCACAGTGAAACTTGACATGCTTCATTGCGTCTGCTTTTAACATGCTTCGCCATGTCTGTTTTTAACTCATTCAGAGCTGCTCTGAAGTCTACTCCCCTTCGTGCTTCCATGGTTTGCCTGAATTTGATATAGGTTTTATTGTGCAATGGTGTTAGAAGGTTTAACCATTTTCTAACTAGGAAAGTGCCTTTTTAATAGGTTATGGTTTTTATTAAAACATGCAGAGAGACAGCAGGGCTCTTTCTCTGGAGGGCTGCAGAGGCAAGCCAGCCTCGGGGCAGCAATCAGACCTCATGATTAATGCCCCTTCGCCCTCCTGACTTAATCACTGAGAGATATCGCTGTGGAGGGCTCGATTTTGTAACAGCCCTCTCGGCCAATCGCAGGGCACAGCCACAGCTTAAAGGATTATGTTGTGTATGTATGTGTTGGGGGAGGTCACAGGAATATACGGGGAGCAGTGCCACTAACAACAGGGATGCAGCGGAGTCAGCATTCCTCTCCTAAGCTCTGCTATTGTTTACTCTTCGTAGGGATGAGACGCCAGCGGAGCCTCTGCTGAACTCACTGGGAGAAAGTTCCCATTCGAGGAGCAAAATGTAGTTCTGCCTGATCAGAAGAAGCGCATGTGCTGAAGCAGGGCAGCAGGTGAGTGGTCGGCCGGCTGGCTTTACGGCGTGCTCTTTCTATAAAGATAATAAGAATGAAAGCTGGGACACGGTATTAATTGTTATGCATGCAGACAGCTAAGGAGCAGCAGCATAGGAGTCCTGCAGCAGAATGCAGCATGCAGCTGGGATGTGATTTGGGAGTCAAAAGAAAAGCAAGTATATGAAAGCACTGTATGTTGCTATCTATGCTATGTTTTCCAAAAAGAATGGGGAAAGTATGGATTTGCAGGATAGATCTCAGTTCTAATTAGACCCCAGCTCCTTTTATCAATAATAATAATAATAATAATAATAATAATAATAATAATAATAATAATAATA
>NC_056529.1:25375021-25425576 GCF_019175285.1 Sceloporus undulatus
TCTATAAGCATCCATATCTAAATTTTTCAGGAAAGCAGCTTATTGTATACACCTGTAACATTAATTTCATATTTTCTTCCTTTGCCACTCACAAAACATGTACTTTTACAATCGCAGCTGTGTGTGCAAGATATATATTCACAACACACATACACACACACAACAGTGAAGGAACTGCTTTACGTTTTGCATCTTACAATTTACATTTTATGTTTTACATCTAATACATTATTAAATATACAGTATTAGAGTCAGCAACTAAGGCTCTTAACTAGCAATCTGGTTGGCTTTTAATTACACTGAAGAGAAGGAAAGAATAAAATCATAGACCTCATCATAGCATAGACTTTAATGCTAACATTGATTTTAAAAAACTCTATGAATCCTATTTTGCAATACTACATATATTAATTATATACAGAGACATCCAGCATTCTCATAAGTCTGGTGTCTCCATGTCGACTGTGGAATTAAGCAAGACTAAAATGAAACCTTGTCTGAGCTAGAACAAAGAGTCTTGTAGTACTTAAAGATTAACAAATTAACCAGGCGGACTATAGTCCTTGGAAGCGTGCACCGCCATAAATATGTAAGTCTTTAATGTCCCACAGGATTCTTTGTTGGTTTTGCTGCAAATGTTTAACAGTGATACTAACCTGGATGTTCCCTGAACTAAAAAAATCTAAGAGGACCTCAGGTCTTCAAATAATAAAAAGACAAAATAAAGAAAGCATTCTAGATGGAAATGGTGTCTTAAGGAAGAGGTGAAATACTCTTAAATGTGCTTGTATCCTTTGCACAATCCATGGAGTTGCAGAAAAATGTCATGAGGCCAAAATGTCATTAGACACAAAGGAGAAGGAAGATTCCTGCACATTTGATAGCTGTCTAGAAGTAACAGTTTCATCAGGTATAGCCTTCCCACACAGAATGTGAACTGACTGTGCCATTGTCCACTTATCTACAGAGTTAGTAGAGAGAAAGGAGCCAGGCAAGATGCTAGGGCATCTGGAGACGATAGAGGTAAGAGAAAATGCCCCAACTTAATTTTGGCTATGGGTTTGATCTGACATTTCCCACTCCCATCCTCCAGCCTTTAGTTGTCCTCCCATGGTCACTCTCCATACTCACCTCATTAACACACACTCTGTATGTAAAAGGGAAAATGATAAAACTGAATTGTAGTTAGTCATACATTCTCTAGATTTTCGATCCTTGTAGGGATACAAATAGATGGTGACAAATGGAATGATGTTTCGAAACAAGCAGTGGAGATAAGCATATGCTCTAAAGGTACCCAGAGGACATCTAGCTCAACTGTCTCACCTATTTTAAGGCATAAAGATTAGGAAGGGAGGGAGGAGTAAGGAAGATAGCAGCACCTTAAAAACTAACTGGTTTTTATTTTTGCATGAGCTTTCATTGATATAAACCTACTTCTTTGTATGTTTACAGAATGATAATGCCCAAGTATAAAGCATACACACACACACACATGCACACAGGTGTAGGAGTTGGACAGAATGTAATAGGATCCAGAAGGATGCGAGTCATGAGTATTTTAAGCCAGAATCCAGCCTGACAGGTAATAGATCTATTTTGAGAGTTAAAGGTTGTTTGGGACTATTTAAACCCAATTAAATGTGAGGTAGTGAATGACTAATTTTTGTTAGACAGCTACAGATCAGGTTCCTTAGGTATCACACAAATTTTCACTAGGGATTGGATAAAGGCAGTATGGCTTATTGGGGAATCAGCAAACTTTCTAGAAATCTCAACCACAAAGTACCACCCTCTGCACAAGAATATTTGGGACAATGTTCTGCTTCAATGCATCCTCTGGAAACGTTTATGTACCAGCAGTCACAGAATTCTGGGCCCAGAGAACCTGAGTTTCTTTCTGAGCAGGAATCTGCTATGCAACCAGCCCAATGCGCTGCTGCTAAGTCCCTAGGTTGCCTTTCACTTGTTTAACTGAGAGGAAGTAGCACTGCATAATGGTTTCCAGGAGAAGCACCATCTGTGCCTCCTGCCAGTCTTCTCCAACTGGCAGGAGAGTATCTATGGAGAATGCTCTTTCAATGCCAAGTCCATTCCTCTCCCCGTGAACAAAGCCTAAGCTCTGGTGAGTTCAACAAATGGAGTTTGGGTTAGAGAATGAGCTGTTGTTTCTGTGGTGCCAAATTCATTGAGACAGATTTAGTCCTGAAACAGCAGCCAAGCTACAATAAAATCAACAGTACTGCAGTTTCTCACACTGGAACTGAATCTGAACTGCTGTAGCTAAGCATTTTTGGACAGGAGGGATGATGGAGAGAATCCCAGTCCAAACTATGTGAATTGCTTTAATTAATAAGTTCTTTTTCCTCATGGTCCAAGGGATAATCTATGACCCAATTTAAAGTTACAGACAAGTGGTGGAGATGTGAAATAGCTCGCTCCATAACATAATTTGTAAATTAAAGGCACCAACTGATCCTTGTTTTCTACTCCAGAGCAAGATCTGCCTCTCTTTCAGTCCTGATAATAACACCCAGAAGATCCTGAATATGACATGCAGATTTAGTGCTGACACCTTGGTCTCTTGAGCTTGCAGACTATTCCTTTCACTTGCTGTTTCCTGAAAAGTTAGCTGTTGGTTTTGCTAGACTCTTGTGAACCTTTTATCCTTATTAAAGTATTACAGGAGGGCAGAAAAGAATTTCTCAATTCACTGGAAGATCAAAAGCACCCCTTATATCTATCTCCCATCATCTTTGTATTGTGTGAGACAGTTTCAGCTGAATATTGCATATTCACGTATGTTACAATCCATATGCACACAGACAGTATATGCTGACACATAATTACATGACACCGTAAAACCTCTGCCCCATTAATTACTAAGGGCTGATGAAACGGAACCAGTACATTCACTGATAGTGTACTAGATGGCCAGCATCCAAAATGTTATCCAAGGGCTTGGAGCTGACCCATGAGATTTTTCTTACTGTCTCTACACAGCAGGCCTCTAAGCTGTCTCAACCATTTTAGAATCCCACTACCAACCATGATTCCTAGACAACAGAGCTTGCTATTCAATTCAACGCACTCATGGCCGAAGACCCCCTAGGCTGGCCATTGAAAAGAAGGGCAAACACAGCTGGCTTCCTCCCAATGTGTTCAACTACAATTCCTATCACCCCCAGCCAGCATGTCAAAGAAGGCGGCACTAAGACAACAGAGAAACATGTGGAACAGAGGAGGAAAATCAAGCAGGGAAATTGCAGAGGGCCAGAGCAAACCTTTACACCAGAATTTACCTGCTCAGACTGTAAAAACAAGGAGACAATGGGGCTACAAGACAGTTTTTAAAAACCCTGCTTTGGAGGGATGGAAATTAGAGTCGAGACCTGATGCTTAACTCTTCCCACCCAGTACTTCTCTACTTCAAAATGGTTCTCCCAGCTGCTCCCATTCCTCGAATTTCAAAACACATTTTTGTTTCTAGGAACCCCTTGTGAAGAAAAGGGAAAAAAAAACACACAAGAAGAGCAAAGGGACAGTAGAGGAGATATATTTTGGCCATCTTAAAAATAACAATCAGGGAATGCATTTGAATGCCATACCTTCACTGTATGCTAGGGATGGCCCAATAGGATGTACTGAAGCTGGAACTCTTCCACTAGTCAAACTGGTCATGGGCGCCACCATGCAATCTTAAATGACAGGTTTGGAAAAAAGGGTTGTAAGTTATTCATGCCAACACCCTTGACCAAGCAGGATTTTCCTCTACACTAATTCAAAAACTATTTTATCTCGGTTCAATCAAATACCTGGGTAATAAATAATGGTGACTCAGTCAGGTGCAAGTGAAAGATTATCCTTTTGCTCAGCCTGCCTTCTCTGCTAACAATGACTTAAAGAATGTCATGTAGTTTGATACAGTGCAGTATGAGCCCAAAACATTACGCGAGTCTTAGTTGTTGGCTTTGGAAACAATGCACGCCACTTGAATCTTCCTTGGCTATACCAGACTGGCAGCTTTTCCCCAGGTGAATATTGTTTCCTCTGAATTCCCCAGAACAGGTGAAGTAGCCATTAACCTGTCCTTAATCTGTCGTGTACAATAGTAATTCTTAAGCTGACATACAAACAACGAACAGTCCCTGCAAGACTTGGCATTACATTGTTAGCTTGCTCAGCCTTGACTTTGAGAACTCTGTCTTTAATTATCCATGTACGATTTACTGCATAAGCTTAAACAGAAATCTAACTCATGCAAGGTGAGGTTCTTACAAATTCATTCAATGTGGTCTACTAAATTTAAATGAGTCAAATGTGTTTGCAGTGGAAAAGTGGGGATTGCCATTAAAGATGATACGAACATATAATCAAGTAGCTACTTAATACCAAGAGACCATTTGTCCATCTTGCTGAGAAATAACTAGCACTGTTCTCCAAGGCATTAGACAGAGTTCTTTCCAGCTTTAGGATCTTTTGGGTAGAGATGAAAGGAACTCATAGAATCACAGAATCATAGAATCGTAGAGTTGGAAGAGGTCACAAGGGCCATCCAGTCCAACCCCATTCTTCCATGCAGGAAATCACAATCAAAGCATCCCCATTGACAGATGGCCATCCAGCCTCTGCTTGAAGACCTCCATGGGGACCTTTCACAAGGAGAACATGTGCTTGGCGTCTACTACCAAGCTACGGAGCTGACCTGGCCTAGTACACTAGATCCTGAATAAAACTGTCCACTGACTAATCCCGGAGTGGGCATTGCTACCCTTTTAGGTGTTTCTGGAATATAACTTCTTAATCCTGCACCATTGGTTATGCTGGCTAGAGGGATGGAAATAGCAGGCCAAAAACAGCTGGGGGGGGCATAGCTACCCATTCCTGGTTTAATATGATCTAAAAGGATGAGACAAACAAGAACACGGATCAGAAGGGAGCCCTAATATTTAAAATCCTCAAGTGCAGTTAAAACATTGCTGTTTAAAGTTTTGAACTCTCTGGCGAACGCTTTATTGTAATATAGCTTTCTCCAGCGTGGTGCTTTCTGTACTACAGTTCCCATCAACCCCAGTCAGTTGTCTTTTGAGGGAAGTCGTATTGCCTAGAATGTGAAAGTGAATTTCCCAGTAAGAGCTTCCAGTAAGACATCTCATCCCCTCAATGGAATCTGCCAGCTGATGGCAAACTCCCTTCTCAATGAGAAGGCAGTAAACCCGCCTGATGGAACTGACAACAACAAAAAGTGTAACACAACACCGAACAAGCGTATTCCAGGAACATGTCCCTTTCTACCAATGAATCGGAAGCAGCTAAGACTCAGTGGAGTGTAATGTCAGGAACCCCTCCCCTTTGGGATCAGCCTCCCAGTTCTTGAAAACTGACTGTAGGCAGAGAAAGGGAGGAGTTAGCCCTGGATTGCCAAGAGCAGCAGGAACTTTGTGAGTAATTTACTAGTGGAAAAACAAGTGCAGCACACACAGAGACAGAAAAAGGCACTGGGGCTGTGTAGATCCCCTGTGATCACAGAAGATGATCACTATGAATTCAAACGCTCCGGCATGCGTTTCTCACCTGAAATGTTGTTTACTGGCCATGCTTGGACTCTGAAGTACAAAGGAACATGCTGCACAAACTGAAGGTAGGAGTTTAAAGAGGTTTTTGGTAGCAGGAGCGATGGAGAGGTTGAGGCAAAGGGCGGGGGAGCTGGGAGTTGTAAGGAACCACTGTCAACATAAAAGAGTCAGTCGTGTTCTGCAAACAGTCGGCTTCAGAATTGAAATCTAGAGATTCAGAATGTCCTTTCCATGTCAAGACTAATTGTGGAGAAAACACTTGCAGCCATGCGCACAGAGATTACCTGCTTCAAGGCATTATTATTGTATTGTTTTGAACTGGAAAGGGTAACGCACTTAGCGCAACCACTCTCAAAGTACTACAGAATTGACTTTTCTGATCAGAAGGATAAAAAGGCCTGAACAGAGATATGCCGGCTGAGTATTTAGCCAACAAATGCTTCTTTTGCAGACTTATTCCCTGGTGTTAGAAGGAAGCAGGAGAAAAAGCTGATTCTTTCCTTAAAAGATTCTTGCTCTGTGCTTTCAGCTAATTGATTTGCAATGACAACTTTGTATTCCAGATGCAAGAAAGCCACTCATTCTCAATAAAAGACTATGTTTGAGATTTAGCTATACGACTTAAGCCCTTTGAAATTAAGTTTGACATTTTATAAAACCTACAAACGCAGGAATCCCACTACACATAAAAATAAAATTTTATCAAAACTAGTGTAGTAGTACTAGTAGCGGTAGCATTAGTAATAATAATAGTAACATTTCTTTAAATATGGGCTATGGAGCGCAAGTCTGAGGATATGAAATGACATCCTGGCGGCAAGCAGCAAATGAGAGCAGATGAAGGTGATACAGATGGAATCAATGCATGCAATATTCATTTCTTTGACACAAGGCTACATAGCAAGCAGTATTTAGTAAACCGTGCCAAACACACTTAACTAGGATACTAGCCATCTTCAGATGGGGCAGCACTACAGCTCAGTAGTAAAGCATAAGTTTCACACCTTGAAAGCACTAGGTTTAACCCCATCATCTCCATTTTTTAAAAGGTACAGCTGGAAATAGACCTCTCTCTCAGGATAAACGAACTTGCATCAGATGAACAGCAGCTCGATTCCCTGCAAGTCAGCTTCCTGATGTATATATAAAAGTAATGACTTTTATTATTATTGTTTAAAGTTATTAAAAGCCGAAGTAGAAACTTGCACGCTGCCTGAGATTTTCAGATAAACTTAAAATTGTTCAAGACTCATAAAGTGAGCTATTCAAATGCCGTAGTTTAATAAAAGAGGAAATTACTGTAAGCAGAAGCAACACGCCTTGAAATTAAGCTGCGACCAAAGCAATTATCCAAAGGTTCGTGTGGTGCTCCTGCGGGGAAGAGCACCTTCTGCCAGGGGAAGAGGGTTCTTCGAAATTATCCAACCATTTCTACGCCTGATAAAAAAAAGCCTTTGGAGCTGGCTTGATCCGTGAGATAGAAGAGTGGCGCATAATTGGAAACACAAACAAAGCACATGTGCTTTTTTTACAAGCTGTGTGATGTTGATCCAGGGCCAGGTTCTCCAGTTCTACACCAAGGCAACTCCTCTGACACCTCAGTATGTGCTAAAGTTAAGGGCTTCACAGAGAATGTTGGTTCTGAAATACCAACGGAAAAGAGAAATGTGGCAGATTTAGATGTCCTGGGAGAATGACGGAGACTCACTAGATCCATAAAGGAATGGAGTGTAAATCAGAAAGGAAGATTCCAGTATAAAGGATCGGAAAGCACCAGCCACATTAATATGCTATATAAATGATTAATAAGATGACAGAGGACCATTTTTAATATCTCTTAAGTGTAAGTTATTAAGTGATTAAAGCTGTATTCATAGGGGGAAAGGTTACGTGAAAATACTTACCCACGGAAAATATTTTGCTCAAGTTCAAATAGAAGCACAAATTTACTATCATTTGAAGGAAATACAGATAGTCCTAGGATATTTTCATCCGTTAGGGGTTGGGAAGTCAGTAGTGTAGGTATTGTGTATTTTTGTTGTTTAGTAGGTTGCATCAATGGAAGTATAGTGTCCAGATCAAGGGACGTAATAGTGCCATTCTATTCTGCTTTGGTCAGGCCTCACCTTGAATACTGTGTCTAGTTCTGGGCTCCACAATTCAAAAAGGATGTGGAGAAACTGGAGCCATGTGTCCAAAGGAAGGCAACTAAAGTGGTGAAGGGTCTGGAAACCATGAAGCCCTATGAGGAGAGACTTAGGGAGCTGGGGATGTTTAGCCTGGAGAAGAGAAGCTTAAGGGGTGATATGATAGCCCCGTTTAAGTATTTGAAGGGGTGTCATAATGAGGATGGAGCAAACTTCTTTTCTGCTGCTCCAGAGAATAGGATCCAGAATAATGGATGCAAGCTCCAGGAAAAGAGATTCCACCTCAACATTAGGAGGAACTTCCTGACAGTAAGGGCTGTTCGACAGAGGAACACACTCCCTTGGAGTGAGATAGAGTCTTCTTCTTTGGAGGTCTTTGAACAGAGGCTGGATGGCTATCTGTTGGGGGTGCTTTGTGTGTTCCTGCATGGCAGAATGGGGTTGGACTGCGTGGCCCTTGTGGTCTCTTCCAACTCTATGATTCTGTGTATGATTAAAAATGAGGAAAAAGTTGGGTGTTTCATTTGTTTTTGTTTAAAAAAGCATATTTACTTTGTCTTTTTCTTCTCTGTTTAGAAAAGCTGGTAACCAGCAAAGCCCTCTGCGAATACTGAGGTCACTATGTGGAGCTGTGAAGCTTTCAATGGTACCAAAACCACAGAGGACCAGCATCTCTGCCATGAGTTCCATCTTGTACTTTCCGTCTTTTCCCTGCTCTACCTCATCATCTGTTTCCCGATTGGCCTTTGCTATAACGCCCTCCTGGTCTTAGTCAATCTATACAACAAAGCAACTATGACCATGCCAGATGTTTACTTTGTCAATATAGCCATTGCTGGCCTCATCATCAATGCTATTGCACCAATGTACCTTCTGGGACCTGCCAGTACCAAATGGGCCATATGGAGTTTCAATAATGAAGTCTACATTACCTTGCTTATCTTATTCAATGTATCCTCTTTGGTTATCATGTACTCGACTACCCTGCTCAGCCTGGACTACTACATCGAGCGTGCTCTGCCGCGAACTTACATGTCCAGTGTGTACAACACAAAGCATGTGTGTGGATTTATATGGGGGGGAGCTATGCTAACAAGCTTTTCATCCCTCCTCTTCTATGTCTGCAACCATGTGTCCACCAAAATCATTGAGTGCTCGAAGATGCAGAACAAAGAAGCTGCTGATGCCATCATGGTTTTTATCGGCTACATCGTCCCATCCATTGCCGTGCTGTACGCACTTGTGTTGATTCTCCGAATACGCAAGGAGGCGACACAACTGGACCAAGACACTGGAAGGCTGGATCCATCCGTGCACCGGCTTTTGATCGCAACCGTGTGCACGCAGTTCACTTTATGGACACCCTATTACATAACTCTTCTAGTAAACACATTAACTAGCATGCAAGGGAAAGTCATGGATGAAAATTACACTCGAGTATTACATTTTACCAAGGGGCTGTCAAAGTTCTTGGCTTTTTCTAGCAGCTTTGTGATGCCTCTACTTTACCGATACATCAACAAAAACTTTCCGAATAAACTGCGAAGGCTGCTTAAGAAACTGCACTGCGGAAACCAAGGGTGCTCCCATGAACGCACAGTTGTTCAGCAAGTCATAACGTAGCTGCGAACGAACGTCATGTGGAAAGCTTATTCTTCAGGACACTCTCATGTGGAGAACACCTAGCAAGGAGGCTGAACAAGAGACAGTTTGAATGCACACAGGTAGTAAAGATGTGTGGGAAACTATTGAGAAGCTGTCGGTGGGTGAGAATCCTTTGATTGCTGAGATTTTCAATGCACTGATTCAGTCGCACAGTATAAGCTTTGTTGTGTTAATCCTGTCTGGAGAAAATCACTAGAAGACCTACTCAAGGCTTTGACTGAACATTTAGCACTTTGTAATCCTGTAGAGTTAAAAAGAGGTATTTTTATACAAAATAATATGATTATTAATTTTACAAAGTAGTTTTATTTCCAGGTGAGGAGAGCGCCTTTTTCGTTAAGATAACCTCCATTAATGATCAGACTGGTCAAACTGTGTAACAATCTAAACAATGAAGCACCAAGGATAACATTACTTTAATATTTAATTATATGTTCTCCCTAATTTTGCAATATTCTGATTTAAGAGAAAACATTATTTGAAATCTAAAATTGTGTGTTTGCAGACTTAGCTTTGTTTTAATGTACTTATATTTTTCTACATTTAACAATGAACCAAAAAGAACAAAAACCCATATATCTGTTTTTCTCATTTTGCATTACAAAACATTTCAGTCAGTCAGTCAGTCACTTTTAAAGGAAACAAAAAATTGCTTTACCTAGTAAAATGAAGGATGATGTTGATAAATGTTATGGTGAATATGAACAAGCACAGAGTTCAAGTATCTATATTGCTGTTATGGTCCACAAACATTCATGAAGCCGTACTGCATTCTTTGAATTATTGAATAAACATGCTTACAATTTTCAAGGTATTATTACCTCTATAATGGGGAAAGGGGCAACTTTGAAAGTTTAAAAAAGAGAAATTTACCTTCTAGGTATTGACAGATGGGAGAAATGGAAGAAAACACGTTTCTTACAAACCTGCGCCACAGTTTCTGAAACGCAAGAAGAGGAAACTTCTGATCATTCTAGCTCTTGGGGTTTTGTGCCGCTATGGACCAGGTTTTCTGCATCCATATACAATGCCAATCCTTTCCAATATTGAGATCAGATATAGTAAACCAGTATAAACAGAAAGCCTAGGCTATGTTCCAACAGTGAATAAGAAGTGAGCATTTGATATACTCTTTCTAGTCCCATGGTTATCTCCAGAAGACCTTTACCAGAGGTCAAGAGACCTTTTAGTGAACCCAGAAGGACTGCAGATGGAGAGGAGAAATCAGTCAATGCTCTGGCAATGGGAGCTTAAAAGACATGTCTCAGAAATGCTCATGATGCGGCCCACAGCAAACCACTTCCATCTTTGGCATACAGACACTTTGTGGACTGCTACACAAGCACACGGAGTGCAGTGTACATGAAAAATGCCAGAACTAAAAATGATTCATCATCAGGCAAAGAGATAATCCCTCTACTTTCTCTGATTTCATACAGGTACATTCTTCTCCAGAGAACCAACATGGTATAGTGATTTGAACGTTGGACTAAGTTAGTAAAATGGTGATGACAAAATCAAGGTTTGCTTTTGAACCTGTGGATATGCAGACTCCGTGGATATGGGGGGCTGGCTGGGCAAACCTCCTCTAAACAAATCTTGGCAAGAAAACCCGATAGTGTCAGAAATGACTTGAAGGCACACAGCATTCTTCTCCACACCTCTGATCCTTCTATTAGTAAATTGCATTTTTAACATCCTGTGGTTTCCCTTTTAGTTTCACTGTTTATAGACTATGTACAGTTTAAATTAAGGATAAAAAGATGAAAGAAACAACCATGATCTTTCCCCTTTCGCACTCTCCAGGTCTCTCTTCAAATCCTCTTCATACAAAGCAGAACTATCTTTTAAAAGTAGATTTTAAGTCATTTCCTCATGTCTCCAGTTTCACTGACTGTTTTCTCAACATCTCTGGACTACAGATTACATGTTTTGCAAAGGCAAAGCTACACTTAATGTACCTTATGTGCTGAAGATGACATTCTTTTTATGGAATAATACACACTGCTTCCACAACAGAGCAGTGAATGTGAGTAGATTGCAAGGCATCTGCATGATAGAGACAGCTGTCAAGAGATTCTGAGGCTTGAACTAGGATATATGGACAAAGAGTCACATTGGGTGAGCAACCTCCAGTCCTATGGAGGCTCAGATATCAGGGCTCCTCTCAAGCAGAAAGAACATCAATGCCTATCATGAGCAAGATGAATGAAATCTCAGGGCTGATGCCTGAAAGACACGTTGACTTTGCCAAAAACACAGCATTTTTGCCTCTTATCCTTCAAGCATGTAGTTCCAAGACTGCAAGAGATCCTAGGTTTGCAAACACCTGCAGTCCATGTCTGAACAGGATACTGAGCCCTGACTTTGCTCTGATACATATATTGCACTTCTTTTAAGAAGACAGTTGTGGCAATAATGGCACTTTGTGTTTTCATTGAATTGGGTGAGGGCACTGAAGTCCATGGCTCTCTTCTGCTCTTGCCACCACACAACCCTTAACAGTATTAGGAGGTATTTCTAGCTGAGTGGTTATCGGGAGGGAGAGGTCACGAAAAATAGGACGCGATTTCGCAATTTCTATTGTGTGTTTGTCAGCGCAACGCATTAAATCATCAGACGGTGTTAAGATGGTGTTGACCAACCTTTGTTTGCAAATCCAACTCATAAAAATACCTTAACAGAACAAAGCTGTGATTGCATCACTGAAGCGATGGCTATCCTAGTTTGCAGTATCTACATAGTATTCAGCCCTGCATACTATACATTGCTCACAATGGCCTTTTCTGTTTTTAGGCATGAAAACTGCGTGCCACAAGAGCCTTTTATTGTCTTAGTCTTTTTTACCAAGTTAAAGCTTCTTTTTTCAATAAGATTTTTTTTTTATTCCAACAGGTTACTAGATTTTAAAAATGTCTCTGTTGTGTGTGAGTCTAAGCATTGTAAAAGCAAACTACGGTGAATTCCTGTTTGAATTCCACAGTTTCTTAAATTTGCAGGAAAATGTTGTTAACTGTATTTGCTACTCAAATAATTCCATGCTTCAGACAACATATATTTAGCGCTAATTTCCCAGCTGTAAAGTACTATGCAGTTTTGGTTTCCCTTGACGTTTTGTTGGTAATTTGTGCAATCTCATTTATGTCCATTCTGACATTATCCCATCAAGTTCAATGAGGGTCCCTTGCATCTTGCACTTTGGGCATGTTTACATGAAAGGATGTTCAGCTGCGCCAACTCACAAGTGTGCACCAAACGCACAAGTGTGCTTCAAAGCTCTGGGCTTAAGTGAAATGAAAAATGAAGTATTTTTGGATTCATGGGGAAAAATCAGTCACTTTTGTTTTGGTAATGGATGCTATAAGCTACTAATATTGGGAGCCTGTGTCTTGTATTTTGAGCTAAATGTGTACAACATGTTTGCGTATTTCCTTCAGAGTAATTGTGATAATTTCACAATTTGTGTTTTCCCACTGGCTCTTTTCCATGGGGAAAACGGGGTGTTTGTGGTACTTGTGTGATAAAGACTTTGGATTTCCTTAGGTGAGAACTTGATCTTTTAGTTACATCCCAGATGATTTACCACAAACTACCTTTTTGCCATCCTTATCTCTTTAAGATGGCAAACATGAATTCCATTCGTCACAGACACTTTCATAAGCGTTGCGTTGGTGTGACGTTCAGCTAAGCATAGGGCAAACCTCCTCTGAACAAATCTTGCCAAGAAAACCCCATGATAGGGTTGCCATTAAATCAGAAACACTTGAAGGCAAACAACAACAAGATTTCTAAAGAGGCAACAAGTAGGCAGCCTTTACACCAGTAAAAAGCAGCCAGTGTTAAGAGAAAATACCAAGCCTTAAAAGCAAAGCATTTCTAAAAACTAGAACAGAAATCTGTTGTGATATTTCAAAAGCTTATGCGTTATCAAAATGTGGGGCTGTTCCATTTCAATGCCTGAAGCTTTCCAGTTACTTTGTAAATATGAGCCAAACTGTATAGCATTATAATGAGCATTACTGTATATTCGCAAAGAGAATCCGTCTACTGATGTAAAAAGAACAATTTAAAGAATTTATTAAATTATTTCCTAAGATACCAATGTATTGCCATTTAAAAGAATAAACTTCTCGAGTTCTTTGAGGTGTACTGTATACAGATTTGTGACTACAAGAGTGCCATTATTAACAGTATTATCGTCTCAGAGTGATGGTTAGTATTTTTGGGAAATGCTTGATGATTCCTAGGTCTCCTCTCAATGGAGGAGACAGTTATGTCAAATCAATAAACAAATAAAGCTCCTTAAATGCTGGATCCACTTGTTTCACTGCTGCAATCCCTTTATTTCAAGGTTCATTAAAACTGTATTGGATATAAAATGCCAAACCACCTCTTGCATCAGGGACGTCTTGCCCCCAAACCAGAGGCCACCAAGACAGGGCCTTTATTTTAGTGAACCCCAAATTATTAATCTCACATTCACTTCCTTACTCCTTTACTAACATATCAGGAGACGGTTGTGCTAAGGGACATTATTTTTGCCGCATCTATATTAACACATTCCCCCCCCCCTTTTTTTTAAAAGAAGTGAAAGGGACAGATATCTATTAGCTCTATTTGAAACCTGAGCTTCCCTAAATTACCATTTTAGATCTCAAGTTTCAGAAATGTATTTCTAGTTCCCAGAAGCCGCCAGCTATGGATATATATCTTGAAGGACACCACTTAGAGATATCATTAGATATGGGAAGCAGTACAGACAGAGATTAGATTATGATTAACTTCATCACCAAGAACCAGCACCACATTGCAGAGGTGCAAGAATAAAAAGCATCCAGTAGAGAGCAGTGCCCACTCCGATTCAAAGTATGCCGAGTCTGGGCTTAGAATTGGGCATGAGGCCCAACGCCAGCTATTTGAAAGCAGAGGTGCAAGAGAGAAAGAGAAAGTAAGCTGATGAAACCTCTCTCACACCCTCAGATTTCCAGTCTGGCTTGTCATTTTCCATCCTTATCCTAATCCCAAATGGCAGCAGGAGTCTCAGAGAACCCCCACTGAGTGGGTCATCAGCATCTGCTGAAGCCCCTCACAAACAAGGACCCAAAAGACCTCAGACCAAATGAAACCTCTTCTGATGAGAGGCAGCACCAGGGTAAATATTTGAAGGTGCATCATCTTGAGGATGGAGCAAGCTTGTTTTCTGTTGCTGCAGGGAATAGGACCCAGAGCAATGGGTGCAAATGATAAGAAAAGAGATTCCACCTAAACATTATGAAGAACGTCCTGAGAGTAAGAGCTGTTTGACAGGGGAAGACGCTGCATTGGAGAGTGGTGGAGTCTGCTTCCTTGGAAGTTTTAAACAGAGGCTGGATGGCCATCGGCTGGGGCTTTGATTATGAGTTCCTGCATGGACTGGATGGCCTTTGGGGTTTCTTCCAGCTGTATGAGTCTATGAATATCTTCTGAGCCAAATCCAGAAGTTCCTTCTCCAGAATCCACTCGCCTATGTGCTCAAGGGGCTTTCGGTACACAGCCCCCATCTGATCCTTTTTGGCTTTCTTGTCCCAGCTCTTACCCTTCTTCATAATATCTGGGTTCTCAGGTACTGCAACAACAACATGTCAAGTGGCTGAAGCTCAGATCCAACAGTGCAATGCCTGACCAGGAGCCCAGGCTGTTTATTCGTGAGGTCTTCACTGGGCAAGCTCTTTGGTGCAGTTAAAAATTACTGGTGTAATAAAAGAGCTATGAATCTGAGGTATAAACCAGGAAATAGCTATGGGTGGCTTTTGGCAAGTCTCTCCCTGTCTCCAGCTCAGCTCTCACTCGGAACAATATTGGGACAATAATATTCACTTACCCTAAAGAATGGTTGAAATGATGGTAAGATAAGGCATATGAAGTACTATAAATACTCTAGAGAAGGACACAAGTGCTTAATAATGTGGAACAAGCTTCCCCTCGGCTGGAGATTGTCCCCTAAAATGAGCAACTGTAAGGGAAACTATTATCATAATCTTTGGAGCCAGGCCATAATGTCAGAAGTGTCCCCGCTGGGATCACAGCAGTGCCTTGGAGATGAGAAAGGAGGAATTAAACCTCCCACTGATTCTAACTTTGTTCAATACTTACCTTAATAAGGACTGCAACCTTCTAAACTGCAAAATAAGCTAGCCCTAAAGTGTCTTTCAATTGTGTAATTGGTTTAAACAACATCTATAAAATATTCACTGCTCCGCAGCCTCCCTCCCCGAAAGCAGCCCTTGTTTGGCAACCGAATGAAGTTTACTTTCTTAGTGACCTGATATGACTGGATCCTATGATGATTCAACCAAATCAAGCAAAGATTACATAAACGGTGAAGGAGAGCTACGCTTGAGAAGAACGCTCACTTCTGATTCCTTCTCTCCATTTCAAAGAACGGCAGTAGCTTTTGGACAGAACTCTGCAAGCAAATACCTTCTCCATGCAAATGAAAACTGTTTAACATTTTTGTTCTAGTCTATCTTTTGCTATGCATCATTAAGTAAAGTCACTGTAGGCCAGGGTTACATATAAGGGGTTATGTGTATGACTGTGGACAACTGTGGGCAGCTCAGGAGCTCTGTGGCACCATGAAGGCAGCAGCTACTGGCCATCTCCAAAATCTTCTTTTGATTTTTTTCATTAACCCTCATCGGGGCAATTTTGCCATCTTTTGAGGTTTCCCTGGAGAGTTTTATGCTCTGAGGAAGGTCTTCTTTCAGTCATAATTGAAACCAGAAATTCCTGTTTTACTTCCCGACTGAGCAAGGGCCTCTCCTGGGATTTAAACAGGCCAGTCATCTTCAAAACACTTAGTGACGTCTGGGGACATGAGGACAATTTAGGGTAAAACATGTCCTGGCTGGAGCTTCATGCGTTTCTCAGGATGCACTTACCCCATTCTTGGCCCAAGAGGCTAGGAAAATGTAACGCAAGTCAGCGATTAAAAGAATTTAACATATCAAACACATCATATAAGTATTTATTTCTTATTTATTTATTTATTTATATTACACATTTCTCCCAGAGTTGCGCATACCAGAAAGCTGCAATAAACAGCAACTGTCTACAGACGGCAAGCTCACGCTGGAGTCTGTGAACTGGCCATATGAAATAGTAATAAGCAGTTCAGCTGCTTAGTATGTGATGGGATAAATACATCCTGAGAGCCAGCAGTAGCGTTTTGAGCATTGGACTAGGATTGTGGGGGACCAGGGTTCAAATCCCTGCTCAGCTATGGAAACCCACAGGGTGACCCTGGACAATTCACGCTCTCTTGGTCTCCATGGAAGGCAATAGGAAACTGCCTCTGAATAATTCTTGGCAGGAAAACTCTACAGCCAGCCTGCCCCAAGCGCAGGTTTGCCATCCATGGATTGGAGCATCCGCGGATGGCACGGCCCCATCTCTCAAATGGTGGCAATGGCAGCAGAGCCATGCATATGTGTGGCGCCATTAAAAACAATGAGACTTGAAGTCCACGGTTTTTGGCATCCGTGCAGGACTCCAGAATGGAACCCCTGCAGATCCAAAGAGCCAAGTGTACTATAAGATTCTCTTAGTGTCACCATAAATCAGAAACAACTTCAAAGTACACAACAATAGCAATGTATCGTGGACAACACACACTCCAATTAGATTTCCAAGGCAGAAACCTTCATTCTCAAAAGTCTTCATTATCAGTCTCTGAATGTGCGATGGAGAAGCTTGAAGGACTGGATTTAATATAATGTTATTTTTCTCATACTTGTTGCATTTTTTAAAAATGCAAAACATCTTGCCTCGGAAAATATACCTTCCAAGTACTGTACCAAGCAAATATGGGCAGAATGCCTTTATGTTTCAAATAAAAACCAAACGCTAAGCGAGAAGCCACTGGATGGCCTCACATACTCAAAAATATATGGCTAAACACTACTTTTCTGTTCTGAAGTACCAAAATATCCCCCTGCGTAAGACAGCGTGAATTTCAAAGTCACATGATGGAGCCATATGCCTGCTAAAGCAGCAACGTGTATGGTTTGAATTACTCTGAAACCAAGTCTGGTTCCCCTACAGAACTGTAGGTTTTTGTAGTCTGAGTTTTTCAAACCGAAGACGTCACTGCAATCCAGGAAGCTGAGGTTGCACTGAAACTGTTATTTCCCTCTGAGCAGCAATTATCTTCCATCAAGCGGATCATAAAGAGAGCCCAAGCCTGTTGCATCTGCAGAACGTTTTCCTTCACAGGTAAGTTCTCTGCTTTGTTTTAAGCCTGAAGTATTTTTCACCACCAGCGAAAGCCAAAAATATCGTACTCACAGAGCTCTGGACTTCCAACCCTCCCTCCCTCCCTCCTTTCCCTAATACTTTTAAACTGTGCAAACAGCCTACAAATATCACAGCTGGGGAAAAAACGTACATTGTTTTTTTAAAAGAAAACCTAAATAGAATTGGATTTTCCCCCAATTGGGATCCTTTTATGAGGCATGATAAATAATCAAAGTGTCACAGAGTTTTTAAACGTTGCAGAAGCCAGATGCTTCAACTATTTAAACAGAGAGCAGGGGGAAGGGGAATCATCTATTTGCACTAGTTAGATTATAAAAGGAACTAAGGGTTGCACACACTACATTTTTTTTGTTGACATTCTTCTATGTAGAGGATATATTTGTTCCTCATTTTTAGAGACATTTGTGCAGAAATAATTGCTGCCCCCCTTCAATTCTCATTGCATTCAACTGTATAGCAATTTCTTTCATCCCTTCCATGCATTTTGTTCCTAGAAGAAAACCACTACATAACACAAGAACTATGCAGGAACCTTTTGGCTAAAACATATAAGCATTAAATGCTTAAAAACGGCACAGATCCGTCGTGAGCGGCTAGCCGTTGTGTGCCAAACTTTCTGTGGACGAAATATGTCTTTTTCTCGTACAGCAAAAAAAGAAAAGAGAGGGGTAGGTCTCTCTTGTACTGAAACCTCTATACAAAAATAGCTTCGGTTTCTAAAACAAGGCTTCCTAAACATAGTGATGTAGCTTGGAAGATTTCAAATAAGCTGTCAGCTAAAGCCATTAAAGTGAAGTCCCCAGACTTGAGTGTTGTAAGCAAACGCACGCAGGGGAAAAATAATTCCGACTCCTGGCTTTCTCTCTCTCGAGATTGACTCTGTGGTGCTTGCGTCCAGAACCGTCTCTTGTGTGTCGCGGGGAATGGTTCAGCTCCATCTATTGGCAGCAAGGGATCATTTATGAGCCCAGAGCCTGAGAACAGGATTCCAGGACATTTTTACCTTCATTGCCAAAGCAAATAAAGCTTAACACACTAGCAGCACAGTGCCTGAGAAGGGCTCTGTATTAAAAACGGAGTGGCCAGGCAAAGTCAAGAGAGGAGGGGGAAAGGAAGAACATGAGCTGGGAGAAAATGTGATGGACAAATCGAGGAAGGAACATAGTTTAAAGGAGGAGAAAAAACATTTGCAGTCAGCCCTCCACATTTGTGGTTTTGGCTTTTGTGGATTTAATTATTCACATATTTGATTAAAAGGTTCTCTCTAGAAATCTCTAGGTCTTCCGGTGTCAACCTCTGCATCTGAGGAAGTAGACTTGAGTCTAGGAAAGCTCATGCTGCCAAGTGCTTTCTTTCAGTTAGTCTCAAAGGTGCTGCAAGACCTCTCTACATTCTGGAGGACCTATATTCCTAGAAAGAACACTTCTCCAGGCATTTGTAGGTCCTCCAACGCAATTCTATGGTCAACGTCTTGAGCACAGAAGGACCTAGAGATTACTTGGAGAGGTATTCTCTCAAATATAAAAAAGGAGTGTTCTTTTATTTGCAGTTTTCCCACTTCCATGGGGACCGTGTGCTCCTAACCCCAGGGAATGTGGAGGGTCCACTCTAAAAGAAACAAACTGCATACTGGTGCTCCCTTTCCCATAGTTGTAAAATATAGGTAAATACTATTTCCTTGCTTTAGTAGGATACTATATCCTAGCAAACTCCTGAGTTCCCCAGTTCTAAAACAGGGGTTCTTTGGAGAGAAGATCAGGATTCCTTAAAATACAGTGTGCCCATTACCTCCCATATTTCCCTGCATGCAGCATAAAACTGCATCTGGCTGGTTCTACGACAAAGACTCATTTAATGTGAAATATCTGCAAGATGAATAACTTCTATAACCTGAATGCACACCTTAGATCACTTTGCAGAATCCTCTACACCAGTGGTTTTCAACCTTCCTAATGTCACGACCCTTTAATACAGTTCCTCATGTTGTTGCGACCCCCAACCATACAATTATTTTCATTGCCATATGCAAATATGTGTTTTCCAATGGTCTTAGGAGACCCCTGCGAAAGGATCGTTCAACCCCCAAAGGGTCCTGCCCACCAGGTTGGAACCACTGCCTACACCCTATTGATTCCTATGGCAAAAATGCCCAGAACCCACAGTCAAATTAAAAGTGGAAAGAGCTCCATGAAAGCAGAGAGTATGAAGCCACCAGCTTGCACTCTGTATTCGAAATAACTCTCAGAATCTGGCGTTCTAAAGCAATTAATTCAGTAGAACCATAAGTAAAGCAAAAGGATGTGCAGTGATGCAGCTATAGCAATACACCATGAATCACTGTAATAAAAATGGGCCATCATGCTGTGCATCAAAGAGAGCAAGGTAAATTCTTTCCCCCCCAAAGTAATGTTCTTAAACAGCCTTACGCCAAAACCGCATTGGGGGTGGGAGATTGGATGTGCATTGGTAGTGCCTCAGCAAGTGCCCAAAAATGGCTTACGAAAATTAAACTAAGTCCCTCCCCCATCTATGGGTGTATAATCTCAAAGACATAGAGAAAAATGAAAAGGAACTGGCAGGAAGAGGAAAAAGAAAATTAGGTACCACTCTAAACAGATTCTGGCATGGAAGGTGAAGCACTTTATGTTGGGAGGGGGATACAAACCCCTCGTGGCCCTTTGATCTCAGGCCGAGTACAGGGCCAAAGTGTTGCTGACTTCCAGCTCATATTAATCACCTAACGGCACAGGCTTCAGCAGATCACTATTCTCAGTAATGTTTTCTGTGGGATTTTCCACCATAACAAACTCCCAAGTGATTTTTCACTCCGCGTGATATAATGAGTAGATTCATATTGGGTACTTGAAAGGAAAGGGACAATCCCATTACATCAAAATCAATTCCGCTGAGCGCTAGCAAATGACTGTCAGTGGACAACAACTCCCCCACTTCCCATGCATAAACACAATTTTTAGTCTATGCCTTGTGTGGCAGTATTTTTTACATCAGTCTTTTGTTTTGTATCATTTTCACACAGTAGTGGTAAAGCAGCCTTGTTTTTAGCCAACTTACCTTCCTGTTTCTAGCTCGTACTTGGAGACAAATGTGCCAGCCACTCAAGGTGCTTCCCCCCACCTTCAATACCTCTCTAGGGCAGCCTTCTCAAATAGTGGTGTGGGCCCCCCAGGGGGGGCGCGAGGCTCCATAAAGGGGGGGCGCGAGGCTCTGTTATGCAGAGGTGTACTTATAACAATTTTATTGACAAATGATACTATTTACAGTCGCGCGGGGGGCGCAAATGTTTTCTCTTCCTAGGGGGGCATGACAGAAAATAATTGAAGCACTGCTCTAGAGTAAGTATCTTGAAGTTTAATCTACAGTATACAACCAGAGCATGATATAGAAAGGAAGGCATGCTGGGTTCACAAAACTACCACTGAATCAACAATGATCAATACACTGTCTAGCAAGTAGATTTCTTATACCGCTATCAGTGACTAAGCACTCCCTAAGTGGTTTACAATGTGAAGCTAGTTGCCCCCACAATGCGGATACTCATTTTAGCGATCTACGGAAGATGCCTGGCTGAGTGGACCCTGGAGCCTCTGGGATCGAACTCATAACCTCGCAGCTGCAATACAGGCTTTAACCATTGCAACAGCAGGGCTCCTCAAGGAGCTCAACCAGAGCATACCACTATTTTCCATCCTTGTTATAAATACCCTAAAGAAAGCTTAGAAGTTTATTGCACCGGGTTAAACGTTCCCCGATGTGTTACAACGGGCACTGCGGGGCGCGCATGGAGCCTGATGGGAACCCAATGGGGCCCAGACACTAGTTTACTGCACAGGGAATGCGCGCCACCCCCGCGTGCGTCCCATCAGGTTCCAGGGGACGTCATTTTCTGGAACTGTTTCAAAGCGTTCCCGAAATGGTGTCCCTGGAACTCGATGGGAATGCGATGGGAATGTGCGGTGGCGGCCATTCCCTGTCCCCATCGGGTTCCCATCACGCTCCGTGCACGCCCCCGCGCGTGCACGTTAGAACGCACGGGGAACGTTTTAACCCGGTGTCGATAAACACTTAGATAACACAACGGAACACAAGTGGCCTTCCAGATACTGTTGGACTGCAACTCCCACCATTCCTCACAGTTGGCTATGCTACGGTCCAACAACATCTGGAATAAGAGACTGTGACTACCGCAAAGTTACCCAGGAATTTTGGCTAGCAGGAATTTGAACCTCCAGTCCGGTTTAGTGAATACTAAGACAGCCAATGTGGTGCAACGGTTAGTGTTGGAATTTGACTGATGTTTGATGACATCAAATCCTTGCCTTGCCACAACAAAGATGAGATGACTTTACTGAAATTACTTCAGTTGCTCTAATGCACTGCAGAAGATTTTTATGAGGACACAGGGAAGGAGGCTTTCAAGGAAGGCAAGTAAAAATGTAAGAGATGAAAAATTCAGAGTGAATACTACATAAACAATTCCACTCACACAAAACGATATTCATATCCAGATAAACTGAATATGTGTGATCTTGTTACTGCATTTTTATAGTGGGCTTTAATTCTAACATCTATCCCCAAACAGACAGTTCCAGCTACATATGAGGATATAGTTTGGAAGAAAATAGTAGGATTGGATCCAGACTGATTGAAAGGTCCCCTTTTTGTTCCTGTTCTTTCCATTTTATACTGGGTTAAAATAAACCCAACATAGGGAGCCGGTCTAAAAGTCTCTGATCATACCAGGTGCTGACAAAACATGCCTGGCTCTCCAAAATAAAGAACAGGAGCAAAATCTGGACTTTCTGGACTTTTTCATGATCTGGATGTGCCCAAACATAGAGCTCAGCTCTGATCTTTTACTTAGAAATGGGCTTTGTTGAGTTCAAACTATTACTCCCAAGTAACATCCCAGTTCAGAGGCAATATGGAGTAGCAGCGTGAAGGGAACCTATGTCTTCCATGCTTTGCTTCCTCGAAGGACCTCTTTGGCCACTTGTAAAGGGCATATACCTAGCTGGACCTTGGTCTACCCAGCAGGGCTCTGTATATTATATTGCTCTTTTTTGATGGACATAGGACTGAACCCTTAATTAGTATAAACAAAGTGCAGAATTTCAACAGTGACAGAACTATTAAGAGACTAAGCCTGGAAAAAGCCTATGGAGAAACATTATTCCATATTAGATGAGACTCTATGGAAACCTCTGATAGAAAAGCCCAAGGCATTGCAGTGCCCCAGCATCATTGTATAGATAACACTCCGCTGAACAGATCACTTTGCAATATATTGAATGATTTGAAGACCCCGTATTAAATCTGGGGATTAATGCAAAAACTGAAAGCTTATGTTACAAAGGGAACAGAAGATGAATACCAAACATAGCATGCTATATATATTTAATTGCAGATAGCAGAAACATTTTATGCCAACGCAAAGCGTGGGCAGTAGAAACTAGCTTTGAAATGTGCTAATCATTTTTAAAGCTCCATATAGTTTTCTACATTATTTTAAATATGAAATGTTTATTCCGATCGCAAGACAAGCCATATACTTCCTTTTAAAAAAGCCAGAGTAATATTGGCAACAGATTCCCTCTGACAAACTATATGGAAATCACCTTTTTTGATAATGAACAAATTGTGCTTTTAGGTGGCCATAAAATTACATGTTCCATATTTATTGCAGCATTTCTGTACAGCAAACAGCCTTGAATCTTTTTACGTCGTCTATTATTTGCTTAAAGGGAAAGTGAGGCCTTCTCATGGCAACAGAATCATGATGGCCAGCACATGATTGAGCCATTACACATATCCCCTCTCGGCTTCACTTAAGAAACCCCTATCTTTAGGAATTATAACGGCTATAAACATAAACATGCACACAAGAGCCCAAGTTAGCAAATAATCAGATAATGGTGCTAAAACTTTTTAAGTTTGAAAGAGCAAATCCTTCCTGATCCCTAGTAACCCACCACCAAGCTCTTAAATAAAAAAGCCCCATACTATGTTGTGGATTGGTAGTTGTTTCACAACTAATGTAAAACATCCATTGTTCAAGAGAAATCTTAGACATATCACAAGCACTGGAGGACAGAATCATCACCTCATCCTCATTTTTATTATCACCATCTTTATTTATAGCCCCCCTTCCCCAAAAACCAGCAGTCCTTTGTGCCAGTGTATACATGGAGGTGAATCTGAAATGATGGCAGGAGCAAACAGAAGCTGAGAAAGTAGAATATATTTTAGTTTTTCAGAAGTCTAGTGTGTGACACTACATCATTTTCCTGTGCTGACAGTATATCAGGACTGGTTAGGCTTTGACCGTTATAAACATCAAGCCATTCGCTGAATCTCGAAGCCATAAACGGTATTAACACCGTCCAGAGTCAAGGAACTATGCATAATTCTATGCACTGAAGAAAGAGAGGAGAGAAGCTTGGAGTTATCTGAAGCAGCCCTCCTATATGCAAAGAATCAAGGGGATTTACAAAGCAAATGTTATAGGAAGATGTGGCAGAGGGAGGTTATATGTAGGAACACAGAAAACTACCACAGATCAGACCGGACGACAGGCCCTTCTAGCTCAGCACCATGAATGCAGGATGAGCTGACATCAGTCCCAAATCCAAACCACACTGGCTGCATCTGCATCTGCACTGCATAAATAAAGCAATCTGACTCTGCTTTAACTTCCATGGCTCAATGTTATGTTACAGAATTCTGGGAATTGTAGTTCTGTGGGACGTTTAGCCTTCTCCATCACAGAGCTCTAGTGTCACAACTACATTTCCCAGAATTCCACAGCACTGAGCCATGGCAGTTAAAATGGTGTCAACCTGGATTATTTCTGTACTGTGGATGCAGCCACTGAGAACCAATGCATACATTACAGAGGCCTGATACAGACAGGCCAGAATAAAGCTGCTTCAGGTCTCTTTGGAGGTATGCTGTTTAAATGATGCATGGGTCCTAAGAGTCCGGAAGCTGTGCCAAAGCTGCGCTCCAAGTGCTAAGGATTGGAGTGTGGCTTTGGCGCGACTTCCGGACTCTTAGGACCCATGCATCATTTAAACAGCATACCTCCAAAGAGACCCAAAGCAACTTTATTTTGGCCTGTCTGTATCGGGGCCAGAGAAAGTGAGCACTATGCATTTCCACCTCCATTTAACTACAGTGCTTCTATAATGCTCGAAGAAGAAATACCAGTCGGTAGAAACAAACTCTCCCCCAGCTCATGTGAACATCCTTCAAAAACAGTAGAAATATATGTCTTTTTGCGTGAAAAGAAACAGCTGTCTCAAAGCAGAAACTGCACGCAGCGGGTGGGTTCATGTGCTGCTTCTCCAAGCTCACAACCTATGGAAGTTCGACCGCAACCTCAGTGTGACAGGAACAGAAAGCGATGCTTTCTGACAGGGCACACACTGCTACTGTTTCCCATAGGAGGCTTGGATTACATTTTCCCAGTCACTCATTCTACTTTCCTTTCAGCTTGCAGGACTTCCAAGAAACCACAAAGATGGTCTCTCATAACATGACATGGATAAAGTACCCGAGCCACAGCCAAGACTCCAATATCGAAGACATCATATTTTCGCAACACGTTACCTCCAGACTGATGCACGGCTACATTGCCCTCTTTGTGCCAACTGGTTTAATCGCCGGACTCATTATTTTGGGCATCTTCATCAAGAACTACCTGCAGCACGCCTTAAAGAAATTAGACATCATGATTGTCGCTCACACCGTCAGCAGCATCCTCATGATTCTTCTTTCGCTCACTATCATCACAAGGCCAGCCTATCTCAGAGTATCCTACTTGGAATGTGGCACTCTGTCTTTCTTCTTCAACTTGAGCTACTTCAATTCTCAGTACCTTCGCGTACTGATGATGCTGAGCTTCTTTTTCAACAAGCACCCGCCCCAGAATGCTTGGATTAGTAAGGCCCACCAAAACACAATGGTATGCATTGGATTTGTATTGATATGTGCCTTTTGTGTGACACTGATAGTGGTGGCGCTGCTGGGCATCACGAATTACCACAAAGACACAGACTGTCAATTAGATCCTTTATTTGCATGGCCAGAGTATGAGATTATTAAATTCACCTTTGGCTTCTGCATTCCCTCTCTGGCCAAACTAGTCGGCTTTGTTCTGTCGTTTGTTAAAAAAACCCAGACAGAAATTAACCGCTCAAGACAAAACGTTCACCCTTATTTGGCTGTTTTTGTGATCACAATAACCATGTTTGCGTGTCGCCTGTTTTACAACATAATGCTTCTCTCTAGGACTGTCTTAAAGATACACAGAAGCGTAGGGACACCCCAACATGAGCTGACCATGAATATTGCCGAGATCTTGCTGTTCAGTGAAAGCTGCCTTAGTTTGCTAATCATACTTTTCCTTCATAAACCATGCAGGAGCGGCTTATTGAATGTTGTAAATAAACTTACGAAAGTCTGCAGGAGACGCGACAGCAACAGTGCTCTTGAAATACGCGAATTTCATACTGAAGTTTCATCTGTGCCTTCGGAAAATGAATCACACTGACTATGATCTTCCAAATTATTAGCATTAAAGAAAATAGCCACGTATCTGCTTACATGAGGAACCCAAAGGAACAAAAGTCTTCCAGCCTTCTTTACTCCTAAAGCCTGGCTACTGAAGAAGAAATGTGGACAGCTATGAACCATCGCAAGCTTTGCAAGTGTTGTCATTACATGTTGAGGCTTTGCTTTTGTACAGACAGCAGAGTATGGACAAGTTGGCTGAAGAGCTTTTTTCAAGAGAACTGTTCTCTTTATTTCTATCATGTATTTTCATTTTTCTGTTTTTTGATGATGATGAAGTTTACAATGAGAGTGGCTGCATGCAGGCTGAAGAAGTGGAATGAAAAGACTGCATGGGAGAGAGAAGTAAGATGTCCGTGTAGTTGCTTATCGTCTGTAAAACTGTACATTATTCTACTAGTGCCTCTGTTATACTGACAACATCAACTAAAGTGTCAACCACCTTGATCCACCAACTTCAAAGGTTCTGATCTACATGTATTTGCAAGGGATACAAGTCACTTGTGGAGAGGATCCTCTTCTTTGATTTCTAGTCACTGAGACCAGAATCTCAACTCTATTTTTTCAGACCTAAGATTTGTAAAACCAATCTAAGGAAAGGTGAGATTGCTTCTAAAAGGCTTTCCAGTGCATGGGACCAGACAACAATGCAGATAACAACACAAGAACATGCTCCTCTGGAGCATAAAGCGTACTAAAAGGAACGGAAAGGGGAACTAAAGGGACATTGCTTTTTGCTGGTAAAAGCACAGCTCATTTAGACTGCCTAGCTATAACTAATGCTGCACCATTGGAGATAAAAAGGGCTTGCTTTGAGTGGAATGGGAGAAACGTATCACTTCTGCAAAGCAAAACTGTTGTTCTGAGCTTCAGGCAAATTAATTGTCTGGGGTTAAGGCAGGTTTAAATATATTAGGCAAACTTTTGCAAGAGACCCAAACAAGGTGACAAAGAGCATTAACAACTTGAAAGGTCTACCCAGGGAGCTACTGAAGGCAATATGGCATCTTAGAAGAACACAGTGACGATTCTGACCCCTTTAAAACGGTTATGGAGAGAAAACTGAAACTATGCCAATAACCATGGCAAGAAAAACCTAAAGGCAGTAAAGACAATAGCTCTTTCATTAAGCGATGCAATAAACAGAATTCTAAGAGAGTTTTGTAATTTAAAAAACTGACATGAACAGAGGAACCAGAAGTAAAACCTAACAGGGTGATAGCTTTGCATGCAGATCATTATCTGATGGTCAAAAGGTTTCACTGAAAGATTATGATGTAACCTAAGAAACAATGTATAATTTAAACTCAATGTTTCTTAAATTACATCTTAATTCGGCAGAACTAAAAAACACAATCCATGCATAATAGGCCAAAAAGGTGGCTTTTTCCATTTATGCTACACATAAAGGAATCTTTTGCATGCCCATTCCCTTTCTCCACCAAAATGTATTCTACCCAGGATGCACAACTCAAATGAATAATGTAGGAAGAGCTGACACAGCCCTCTAAGAAGATCACACTCAGACATTTGACTGTGTTGAACTCATGAGGGAATCATGTGTTTCTTACAGAAGGAACAAACTACCTGTGTTGTACACTGAGAATGTTTGATGATGAAAGATGTCAGGCTCAGTCTCTTTGATTCCTAAAGCGTGTGCACATGGATGCACGTGCGGCACACAACACATCCTTCAAAGCCAAATGAAGTAAAGTCTATGTACATCTAACCACATTTCTCTCACATTCATGCATTCTCAGCCTTGCTTCTGTAAGTTCCTCAAAGCAGGGGCACTTTTTTGTCCTTGATCTTTTGCTACTTCTGTAAAGCGTTATGTTCGCTTATGTTATCATACACATCATTATATTTAAGATGAATACAGTGAGTTTATACATTATATTTAAGATGAATATTTAAATACATTATATTCAAGATGTATACTAGTCATCTGTAGTTTGGAGCTCCACATTAGCCAATGGTGGCATGTCCCTGTGGGCACACTAATGTGTGTGCAGTGCCACCCATTGACTCATATGGGCTTCAGCTCCCATGGTTTTCCCCATCCACAGAGGTGGGGGGGAATGAAACCTCTGCAAGAAGGGCCTCTTCATTAATACTCTGATATCTCATGAAAAAGAACTACTTGCCTGAATAACTTTCAGAAATAGTCTTCCAGGCAAACCACTGCATTGAACCTTTGGGTGCAGTCACACATTATGATCGCTGTCAGCCCCAGTACAAAGACTCAGGGCGGCTACCAATGTTTCATCGCCAATGTTTCCTGGAGAAATAATCATTTACAGTATAGAAATGATACAACTACTGCTGAATACGCTGAGTTTGGTGCTGCAATAAGTCTGTGTGCCAGGAGAGGGCTCAGAGGATGCTGCCTGGCTGACACAGAATGATGTGGGGCGAAGCAATTATGCTCTGTTCTACTAACCCACTGCCCATCTTTCTCACAGAGGGATGTGGGAGCCTTGTGTGCATATATACACACCTCTCTGTGCACAGAAAGGTCTTATATAATGCAAGGATTGTTGGAGAGGTGTTGCATGTTGTAGTCGAGGACACAACAGTCCCTTGCAACCTGTTAGCAAGAGCTTTACCAATGCTTCTTAAGCTAACTGATACAGGAAACTGGCAATACTTGTTTCCATTAACTACAACTGTTTCTTTCTCTCCTGGAGGTTCTGGAGAGTCCGGAAGCAGATGGTTCAGGGACCAGCACCAGTCCATGCACCCATCACTTTGAGAAGCACATGGCAGAAATATCTAATTTCAGAGACAGAAGCCATGTTCGCCTTCATTGCAACAGGATCCCCAAATGTAATGCTTTCATGGGGTTGTGTGAAAATAAATGGGTGGTTATGGGGCATAAATACAGGCCGGGACTAAGCATGCCCTCCCACCCACCCACCGAGAACCAGCTTAGTTCTGCCTTGCATCCTAGTTCTTCCTCACACTAAGAGATGACAGACTGCTAGGAACTGGTTTTCAAATGGAGTGAGGGATTATATTTATCTGGATAAGCACAACAAGTCAAAACTGTTGTTCGGTTCTCTAAATGTGAATCAAATTCAATTTTTCCCCTCACCATGTACGACGTTAATAAACATTTCTAAAAATATTTCTGCAGCCTAAATGATTTTCCAATTATTACAAAATTCAATTTTATAGTAAGCACAAACAGGAAGCTTTTCAGTGTTGGGATATTTGTTCCAGTCCTGAGAAAATCTACCTGCTGCTATTCAACTGCCCTTAGCCTCTTCTTTTTTCCCCTGCAGCAATTAAGGAAACGCTATTATAGTAACCCAGGAGCTTAAATGTGGAAGAACATCACCAACATCCAAACAAAGATGAGCAAGGATGGCTAGTCTGAATACACATTAGCTCTTTACCTGGAGCCTGTGGGACCTGATATGTTTTTAATATCCTATTTTTTTTCTCCTGGAGCAACTGTAGCTCAAATTTCAGTTGGCTTGAGGGAGAGCAATAGCTGTTACTTGTGGTAAAATCAAGTATACCACTGTGTTCTGCACTCATCCCTTGCTGATAAATCTAACAGATTATGAATGTTTGTGTCTTGAAGTATTGCACACCTTTTGAAGATGATGCAATGGATAAAAATGTGGCTAAATTCAAATAGTGTCATTTGGCACTAGTATTTAATGATAGTGGAAATTGAATATTCTTCCCTCTTCTTACTCTCCTGTAGAGCCACGAAAATGCTCCAGTGGGTTTCCTAGCATTTAGAGGAGGTTTTAGGGTGCACTGGGGCTACTGGGAAGGAGGTACACCAGTTTGATCCAAGCCTAGGTCTGCAATGCTTAACTGGTATATTCAATGAACACAAACCTTACTGGGGAGAACAATTTTAGAAACATTAACAACCCACGGCTGACAAATGCTACAAGGAGCATTTCCTCCTTCTCTCACACACAAAATGCTTTTGAAGATCCAACTCAGTTTTAAAACCAGTTTTCCCTGAGGTTTTCTAGGCCAGTTTTGTTCAGAGGCAGTTTGCCTTTGTCTTCCTCTGAGGCTGAGAGACTGCGACTTGCCCAAAGTCACCCAGTGGGTTTTCGTGTTTGTGTAGAGATTTGAACACTGGTCTTCAGAGTCGTAGTCCAATGCTCAGACCACTACATCACACTAACTCTTTGATTCTGCCGAGGAATACATAGTGTCCTGATATCAGAATGTGCAGATAACATGGCTAACATTCTGATTATGTATGACTGTGGCAGAACATTTCAGTCTCCCTGACCATTCCATCTCAGACTTCAGAACAGCAGTCACTGAACAAAAGAACTACAAAGATAGACTGGAAAGAGAAACTGCAGAATTGGGGTTCATCCACAAACTACAATCCCTCAGCAATGGATTTAACATAGACAATGGTTTCCTTACCCACTACACACACTTCAACACTATCTGACCCCATCCTCATGGGGGTGCCCTACATTCATCTATTCCCCTCACCGCAGGCTAGTCCCATCGCAAAACTGGATCTGCCAGCTCATCTCCATGCACAGAGACCAGTTTCCTATGCCTTTGTGCACTAACTGGACATGCAACTTCATTTTCATACACAAAGGGTTTGTAATTTGAATTAACATCCTCACATACCAATGGTATATATATATATATATATGTCTGTGCCTGGCTTCCACTCCACCAAATGCATCTGAGGAAGTAGACTGAAGTCTACGAAAGCTCATTCTGCCAATTTCTTTCTTTCAGTGAGTCTCAAAGGTGCTACAAGATCTCTCTACATACTGATTCTACAGACTAACACGGCTCTATCTTTGAATTCTGATTATGTATGTAAAAAATGAGCACAAAAAAAAAAAAGCTTTTCACACAGGAGACAGATACTATTATGCACAGAAAGGGGTGCTTGACACACAGAAAACTGAAACTAAAAGAAGACAGATCCCCCTCACACAGATATATAAACACAAACCACAGTGAAGGCTGCCTCTGCTGAGCACAGCAGCCCTAGCCTCAGTGCCTTGCAGTGAGAAAGCAGGACCCAGTGTGGCTGAGCGACTCTTCACTTCCCACAGTCAGCGGAGCAATTCTGGCAGCCGCCAGGTGGAGTTTGTTCAGTTGTCAAGCAGTTTCCTTCAGAGGCAGATGAAGACCAAGCCTCCACCTGCTGCATCAGGATTTGGAAGCACTATCGACACACGGAGCGGATCAGCCTGTTGAGTCTGTTCCAGAGAAATGATCTCGATGGTGAAGGCTGCAAGGCAAGATGTTGTGCTTTTGAGGACACCTTCTGAGCTTACTGAAAAATAGAGGCAGTTAAGAGAAGGACTCACCTAAAGAGGGTAGGACAAACTCTTTATTCCTTAGCTTCACTTGCAAGTTCCCTTAATATGCTTCTGTTTTCGCCCCCCTTGTTAATAAATTCTCCATCTGTTGAAGGCATTGCTTTTTAGCTGAGTCTATAAAAATGATGCTCAGTGTACGTTCTGTATGAAACAAGATTCCCAAAAACAAACAATGGATAAAAGACAAGAGGCAAATATCCCAAGGTATTTTAAAATATACAGACTAACCAGCAAAGAAAAACAAGCCAGTAGAAATGGGTTTCAAATCCAGCATAGTCTTTAAAAAGCTGAACATAGACTGGAGAAACTCTGAGCATCAGTACAGCTCTGTTTTCTTGGTAAGACTTGCAGACAGCTCTGAATTTGTTGCTATAAAGTCCTTCGGTTTTTTAAAGACCTCTGTTAGAAATAGAAGATGCTTTTAGGTTTCTGACTGAACTGTACCAGTAGCAGCCTGCAGTACAATCCGCTATCATTTACTTGTAAATGGTGACTTTACCCATCGTTGAATATAAACCATCTTACTAGTGGTTGGAAGAAAACCAGCTCTGGACCAGTTCATGCCTATGGATGCAGAGGAGGAGAAGGTACAATAAATCCTAACAACTCAAAATAAAGAACAGTACTGAAATAACTTGGGCTCCTTGCAGACTCCAGTACATCGGATGCCCATAAAACAGTACTATTACAATAGCAGTACTACAGAACAATAAATGATACCATTATTTTCTTAATCATTTCTATTGGTCCGCTTTCCATTGGTTTATAAAAGCGATTTAGGCAATCTTTTAGAAACAAGAATTAATCAAAAAAGAAGAAGGCGAGTTTAAACACAGCTGGGTTATTCTTAAACCCTCCGTTGGCAAACCAAATGTCTACAAGATTAGTTACATTTTGGAAGGATGCCTTAATCTAAAAATGTGACACTACCAAGTTTCATGGTCATTCAGACATAACACAGCTTTTATTTCCAGCAAGTGAAAATAAATTTTCATTCTAGAAATAAACGCAACAAACCCCCATAAATCTACTTTATGCATGCCTTCTCATAAAATAATCAGAATGGCTCGGCCGGATCAGATTGCGTGCTTTTTTAATTTTAGCCTTCAATCCTTCCAAACAGGGCAAGGGGACAAAAAGCATCCCCTGCTGCTCAATCCCTGCATCTGGTACTCAGAGATACTAATATGGAGGTTTCATATCAAACTGTCAAAGATGATTGTCACTGAACGTCTCTAGTCTTTTGCTGTTGTTTTTCAACCTAAACTAGCTAGCATTGCAACAAGCTGTGCTAAGAAATTCTGCAAGTACTTTGCATAGTATGAAGAAACACTTCCCACTTGCTAACCCAGTTAGCAAAACAAACCTTAACAGAAAAGGTAGCTGCTGAAACATATCATAGTCCCTTTCCAAAAGATGCCAACTATGTACTTATGGCAAGCAATGAAAAGCAATTACAAATGTGCAGATAAGTACCAGTCTTATATAAGATTTTAAAAGAAACCTTGAGAGAAACACAGGGTGAGAATGAGAAAGACTCTTACACTTTTGCTCAGACTTGTAAAGAGGTTTATTAGTTTTGTAGCCAATGCCTGCAGCAGGGTTACTAGTTAAGGTTTATATAGTAATCTATGGAAAGGAAAGTTCTCTCTTATTGCTTCCACAACGGTCTTTATTCCCGATTTTCTTTTCCTATTCTGATAACAGCAACACCAGGAAGATGTTTTGCACATTGTCCCTGAATGGATCCCATGTAATCACGTTTCTTTTTTAAAATGATACTTATCATGTATGCCCATGTCTTTGTGGTTCAATTAATTAAATGAACATATTTACTTAAAAGACCTTATCACAAATTAGCTTGAACAAATGCCAATAAATGGTCATAAATGATGAGATATTTTCAATCTTCTAGGCACAAGATTAATATTTCCCCCCTTTCATTAATTTCAGGTCCAGTCAGAGTCACTGCTGCCAAACTGAAGTAAACAGAGCTATTATGGTTCTGCATCTTTCAACCTCGAAGCAAGTCGGCAAACAAGGCAAAATGTATATGCCTGAAGTCATCAACACTACTGAATACATAAAGTATTACAGAACATATGGATATTCTCTTGCTTGTCGTCATGAAGAGAGGCCGACTTTTTCTTGAAGCAGCATAGAAATTGTTCAGGCTTGGGTCTTAACTGCTTCTGCCTTGCCAGCTTTACAGAAGTTATCTCTTCAGATCACTTTGGATCCACCAACAGTTTTATCACTTTGGCACTGAAGGGATCTACCTATTTGAAAAGTAAACCATGGAAGTTTACACAGCATCTACAACTCCGGTACTTTGCAACGGATCATGTTTGTACAATCAAAACAAAACTCTTTCGGACAAATCAGAACACCAGCAATATGTTATAGGTCTTTTTTTGTCATGCCTTTACACAATATTCCTTTTTCCTATTGGCTTTGTTGGGAACATCCTTATTTTGGTGGTAAATATCAGTTTTCGGGAAAAGATGACTATTCCAGACCTGTACTTTATAAACCTTGCTGCAGCAGATCTAATTTTAGTGGCTGACTCCCTCATTGAAGTTTTCAATCTTGACGTAAAGTATTACGATATCACAATCATTTGTACTTTTATGTCTTTGTTCCTTCAAATCAATATGTACAGTAGCATATTCTTCCTAACATGGATGAGCTTTGACAGATACATAGCCCTGGCAAAAGTAATGAGGTCCAACCTATTTCGTACGATGGAACATGCCAGGTTAAGCTGTGGCCTCATCTGGCTGGCATCTATCTCTGCCACATTAGTTCCCTTCACAGCTGTGTATCTGCAACACACCGGAGAGGTTTCCTTCTGCTTTGCGGATGTAAAAGAAATCCAGTGGCTCGAAATAACGTTAGGGTTTGTCATTCCATTTGCTATCATTGGCCTTTGTTATTCATTAATTGTTCGAGTCCTGGTTCGAGCCCACAAGCACCGAAGTCTGCGCATACGCCGACAGAAAGCGCTTCGCATGATTGTGGTTGTTGTCCTTGTCTTCTTCATCTGCTGGCTTCCTGAAAATGTCTTCATAAGTGTACAGCTTCTCCAAAAGACAGACCAAAGCGCATTGAGGAGTCAGTCTTTCAGACACAATCACCCTTTAACGGGACACATTGTGAACCTTGCCGCCTTCTCCAACAGCTGTTTGAATCCCCTTATCTACAGCTTCCTAGGCGAAACTTTCAGAGACAAACTAAAACTGTACATTGAACAGAAAACCAAAGTGTCAATTTTACACCGCTTTTGTCATGCTACCTTGAAATCGGTCATTACTGACAGCGCTGAGCAATCGGAAGTTTAATTTAACCTGCGTCAAAGGTACCATGACGGACCTTGAGACAATGCTTACTACTAACAGAAAAATTGTGCATTTGCCATATAGACAGATTTGTACTCTATTTTTATGAGAATATGTAAAAGGTTACATATTATTCAGATCTCATTAAGTCTGCATAGGAATAAAAGGCTCATGGAAGGTTGAATCTGTATAGTTACAAATAATAAGATACCAGAAATATTAATGAAAGAAGGATCTGACTATAATAGAATTATCCAATGCTGTTAGTTTTCTTGCGTATGTCGGATGCCCTGAACAGAACAAAACAATAAAACAACACTAAGACTGGAAAAATACAATAGCACATATTGCTATGGACACAAATAAAAGTCATTGATTTTTCCATCCTAGTATATCACGTTGCAAACCTGGTTTAGAAGAGAGCTACATGGTTCAGCGCATAGGACTATATTTAGACAGATGCATTTTGTTACATACAGTGATTTAAGAAAACAGAAAACCACTCTAGAATCACAATGGAGACCTCTTCCTGCTACATTTTTCTGATTTTCAAATCTCTGACATTTCCAGGAGCCATCCAAAATAAGGTAATGGTTTCCATATATTGAACATACTCTGCCAGATGCGCAGAAATATCAAATCAAAGTCATGCAACTAGACTTTTAGCCATTGCTTTACCACTCAAAACAAACCAATGAAGCAACTCACAAACCTCCTGTTCTAGGTCATGTCCCCCCCAAGCTACCAAACAGATTTCGAAGGTCCAGAACAGGTTTCTCCACTGACGAAAGTGGTTTCGTCAGCAGAACGACAGCACTTGAGTCTATTATGTAGGTTTGCCAATTAAAAGCAAAATGTTTTTAGCACCTCAGGAATGGCCCAGGGAATGCAATTACACTCTATGGATAAAGAGACACAAGATGAAACTTCCAGGTTCAAAACATGGGGGGAAGGATAGGGATGAGCACATGCTGCTGCCTAACATTATCTGTGCTAAAATCCCAAGAATGCCCTTCAGGCAGTGTCACTTGGTCACTTCTGCATTAGCAATGGGGCGGTCAGTTTTGTCCAGGTTAATGTCTGAACTTTAAGAGAGTTAGCCAATGTTCTTAGCCCTATTCCCATAATGAGCTCAGAAGGTTTACAGTTCAAACTAAACTGCAGAAAGGGATTTGGTGATATGGAAACCACCATTCACCACTGCACCCAGGGAGGAGGGCAAGGTGTCTCCTGCAACTGAAAATGTGACTCTGTCATTTAATTCTACACTTCAGAGTAGGCAAGACAAAGAACATTATAACAGCAGCTGGGAAAATGGGACTGGAGAGGAATGGAGGGCTATGAGAAATTCAGATGCTCAAGCTCCCAGGAGTCATGGCAGGTATCCTAAAGAGGCATGCATGACATGAATGGTGAAAGCTCTCATTGTAGCACTATACAAGGATGTTTCAGGAGAAAGAGAAAAGATCCCATTTCTTCTACTCCACACAACACACACACACACACAAAATATAGCAATTAAGTGCTCAGTTTCACACCTTATCTTCTAACATGCAACACAGCACACCAAAGAAAGTCTGAAAGGTGGTAATCATGTTTTGCTTCTCCTCTCTTAAAATATCCTTCCTTTCAAAACTTTTTGTCTGAGGCTGACTGACAACATACCTCTTACGTGGCAAAGATGCATTACAAAATTTGGTTGAATGACCTGTTTGACTAGCTCATTTCTTTCCAAGGTCGTGGGACCACAGATGGGAATCAAGCATTGCATTTTCCATCACCCCTAACCAGAGCAAGTGGAGGGATGCTGGGAGCTTCAACACAGCATTCTGAAGTGTTTAAAGCATTTCATAAACATTATTTAGTGCCAGCTTTATATAATGTGTACCAGTCGCAAGCTTGTACAGCACAGAGACAGAGATCTTCTTCATGCTAAGCATTATATCACTCTGATACTTTGCCATGGGCCCATCCTAAGGAATCCTGGGATTTGAACTTTCATTGGGAATTCTAGGCTTGAAAATGTTTCAACATCATTTGTCTCATATCTTGAACCATACTCCTTCCCCTTCAAAAGTTATACGAATAATCTCAGTGAAAATGACTAGAGACTAGAGAGCTCTAGTGCCTCACCAAACTACAAATCTCAGAATACCAAAGGATGCCATTATGGCAGTGAAATGGACATCAAAGTGTTATAACTGTATAGTGGCAAAGAGACCTTAGAGAATAAACAGAGAACAGAGACAAGTTTATCAGGAGTGTGTCTGGTGGCCCCAAACAAGCCACCCTTCTCAGCTTCGATGTCCTTTCTGTAGTATGAGCAATAATGCTGCCCTGTCTTCTTCAAATGTTGGGAAAATAACTAAGTGTAAAACACTTGGATGCTCTCAAGTTCTATATCAAAGTTCTATATTGTTGGTGCTGTTAGTACTGGGTTGGGCTAGATTAAATAACTGCAGTTAAATTCCACTTAATCAAGTGGGACTAAATAATGTCTAAGTTTTTGCCTTGACTTTAAAGGGACCTAAGTGCAGCCAACGCCGACTGGATCAAGAATCAAGCAACCTCTGGCTTTTTGTGGGAAAGTCAGCAGCATCTTGTACACTTCCTGGAAAAAAAGATGCCTTTAGCTGGCTTTGCCTGGCATCTTTCCAGCATTGCAAGGATTAAATGTTAAAACAACATCATGCTCCCTTCTCCCATAGTTATCTGACAGAGAGGAGCTGTTTGTGGAACACTTCGGGGTGGTTTGAACACAGTATGTTGGTCACAAGGTGTGCTGGTCACAAAAGGATAACAAGAATACAGTAATTTTACAATACCACCAAGATAAGATGTGAGGATCAACACTCTTAAAACTTTCTCTCTGCCATACAGAGGGAAAGTGAGAGAGAAGAAAGACAGGAGACCACCAGAAAGGCATTACAAGATTGTGAAAGAGACAAAAAGGAACAAGAGGAGCAGTTCATGAGAAAATCTCAATGTGAAAAGATGTCTGAAGTCCAGAAGAGTTTGGTATGTGGGATGTCATTCAAAGTCAACCATTTGGCAGCCAAGCAACAAAACAAGCATGTGCTGACATCTGACACCGTTTCAAAATGATGCTTGCAAAAGTAGAATACATTCCGCATGTGTGTCACAAGAGCTGCTTAATGAAGCTGCTAGACTTGAAACAATTCTGCAGAAGGCCAAACTGATATGTGTGGTTCTGATTTATAAGCAAAGACTGCTTGTCAAATCCATTTGGCAGCCAGCAGTAGTTGATGGAGGCCCATGTTCTCTTCCTATGGTCAAAGGGTGGTGCCTGGTCCATGCAATAGGCATGAATGGGTGCTCTGCTAACAGAGATCATAATCTTGTTAATGAAAGGAAAGGATACCATAATTTTACAGTAGACTAACATTTGAATATGAGCCCTGGATGGCCCCATGTTTTTTTTAAAGGTCGTAATAGCTTGTGGCTGCTATGGCAATTGGGGCCATAACTATGTCCCGATATGAACTGTGATGGTGATACAAGGCCCCACTTTGTTTCTGGTATATTGGCTACAAACTATGAAGCCATAACTTCTGATTGAAAGGTATATAAAAAATGGGTTTAGGATTAGAATCTGAGGTCTAAATCCAAGTGCTATTCCTGATAAAAGTAGACACACTGAATCGGTGGGATTTATTGAAGTGTTCAGCAACTGACACAATGAATATACTCTAACTGGGACCAGCAGTTGGTCTTAAGCCATCTTCTACTATTGCATCAACTATTATTTTTGACATTGGATGTATTTTAACATGGCTTCATGATTTGGTCCATGTGAAATGCCACACAGTCCCCAAGGATACTTTGGTGTAACTGTGCTACCTGAGAACATTCAATCGAAGATATCATGGCCACCCAAGACACAACCAACTAAACGCACTGCATTCCCTTCACAGTCAAGCTTTAACAGTCCGATTCCATAAGCATTCATTGAAGGTTCAAGTGGAGGGATATGGCTCAGGATGCACCACATACAACACGCAAACATTTCAAGCTTTTATTTGCATTTGAGTGTAGTCTCCCTTCCTCGCCCGGAGATACGGCAACACCAGAGGCTAAGAATAAATAGCTGCTTGCTGAGCCAGCTATCCTGGCTGGCAACAGAGGAAAGCTGCCAGCTCTGCTTTGTTCAGAGGAGCTGAGACTTCACAGTTCCACCTTGTTATCTCATGGAGGCTGCCTGACTTGCCATAGCAAGCAATTCTAACGAACACTGTTGCAATATTAAGTGGCTGGAAAAAAATCAGAGCTTGGGAGTGCCAATAATACCACCCAGGTCTCAGGCCCAGTCTTGGGTTCATTCAAAGCAATTGGGAAGAATACATCATAAGGACTTACCAACAGAACTGCTACAATCCACAGAGACAGTGGATTGCTTCTTTACAGAGACTGCTTCTTTACTGTAAAAATACATATTTTTCCCTTAAAGGTCAAGTGTTCTTGGATGATTTTTGTCTCCCCTCCTATGAGAGACATGCTGGCAATGAGTTTACATTGTAAAGTGAGCTTTATTACTAGTTATGCCCAATAAAATACAGTCGGCCCTTCTTATACACGGATTTTTTATACACGGATTCAAGCATACACGGTTTGAAAATGTTCCAAAAAAGTATAAATTTACCTTGATTTTCCATTTTTTATAAGGGACACCATTTTGCTCTGTCATTATATGTAATGGGGCTTGAGCATACACGGATTTTGTTATACACGGGGGATCTTAGAACCAAACCCCAGCGTATAACAAGGGTCCACTGTACGCAGAAGCTGGTCATGAACAATCCTGAGCCATATCCATACAGTTGGTTCTCAAGGAAACCTTTTTGCTTGGTCTTATAAAAAATTGGGCAATGCTATATTGAGAAAAAGGAGCAACCTTTAAGTAACAGCTTTCCAGGGATTTCAAAACTGTTCATGATGTCTGACATCTAGAAGGAAAAGAGAACCTGAGTTTTAGAATGAAAAGGAGATCTTGAGCATCTAGAAGGAAAAGAGAATCTGAGTTCTAGAATGAAAAGGAGATCTTGAGCAGCTAGAACGAAAAGAGAGCCTGAGTTCTAGAATGAAAAAGAGATCTTGGGCATCTAGAACGAAAAGAGAACCTGAGTTCTAGAATGAAAAGGAGACCTTGGGCATCTAGAACGAAAAGAGAACCTGGGTTCTAGAATGAAAAGCTCTTGAGCATCTAGAATGAAAAGAGAACCCGAGTTCTAGAATGAAAGGGAGTTCTTGAGTATCTAGAATGAAAAGAGACCCTGAGTTCTAGAATGAAAAGGAGATCTTGGGCATCTAGAACAAAAAGAGAACCTGAGTTCTCTTAACTTTGAACAAAACGCAAACTGAGAAACCTAAACTACAGCACGAAATGTATGTATATATATGAGGCTCCATCCCATTGTTTAATGCCCGGCGAAGCATTCTTAACCTTTCCAAACCCAGCTAAACAGTACACAAAATATTGTGTTTATACCAGAAACAGTTGGAGATGCAAGCTTTTTGCCTGGGAAAGCCATTTTCAAAGTCGGAACTGTTTTCCCAGCTGTGAATATACTTTCCTGGGAAATTTGTTCAGCCCATTAGACTAATATTCAAAGGAATGCAAAATTATTCAGCCTCATTTATGCATTTAAATATTTCTGGCATATTTTACACTTTGGGGAATTTACTATCATGGCAGCAGAATGCCTTAAAAACAACGCAAAGCAACAACCGACAAGTTTCCTGTCAGTTTTTAAAAGAAATCAAAAATCCACACTGACCCATTTAAGCCTTGCCACCAAAAACAAAAAGGATGGGTCTTGATCTGAGAGTCACAAAGCAAAAACAACAACACAAAAACAAATGTAAGCCTTTTCCATAGCCCCTGTGGTCTTTAGCTGGCTATGTTGTCTTGCAAAAGGTACTGTGGTCTTTCCCCAGAAACATTCACTTGGTCTTTTTCAAAATGGTGGCACTTACCTTGGGCGATCTGGCAAGTTACCTGAGACAAGAGTAGGGTTTCTTGCTTTTAAAGCTAAGGGAAGAACCAACTGCCACTACTCCTATCTGTTCTTTCCATGTATTTTCCCCCTTGTCCTCCGTTGCTTGTTGAACTGTGCAGGTGTGTTATGTATCAGGACAGGCCCCAACACAAGGCAGACAGCCCACCAGATTGTATACTAGCTGCAAATAGCGATCATGTCTGATGGTCCTGGAGTAGTCAAGAGGTTCTAATGGTATAAATGACTATCACTGGAGTTCAGAACTAGAAGCAGGAGGGAACCTTATGGGATTCTGTAGGGAGCAGCTCATGAAGTTGACAAGCATTTGCCTGTCATTAGACTCTGAGACATCCCTACCAAAACTTTCGCAAACAGGCTCAATCCAACAAAGTCACCAAGGACTGCAGGAAGGTGTCAATTATTTCCCAGTTTTAGCTGTTCTCCACAAAGCGCTTGTTGTGTCTGGATGGAGATCCTTCTAGAATGCATGCCTAGGGACATAGCAAGACATCAAGACAGCAGAAAGGACTCACTTGTTCAAAAAGCTACTGGCCTCCTAATAGCGCAAACTGAGGCACGTCAAGTTATCAAACCCAAAGTTGTTTGGTAAACCAACATGTACCGGTGACTCGTCCACGAAACTCTGCAATTCCTCCGACCAAATAAAGAACATAGAATAGGGATGCAGTAATCCTCCCTACTATTTGACGGTCCACCCTGTTGTAAAGGATTTAGAGGGAATTGATTCATCAGCAGTTTCAGATGGAGTACAGTATTAATAAACCCCTGACTTATTGAGCAATTGCTGACAGTGATTTCATCAACATGAAAGCTCATAGACTACTATTATAGCTCCAAAAGCAAGGGAATATTTAATCCACATCACCTTGACTCTGCAGAAGTTATACTGGCTTTGCAGGAAGACTAAGAAAGCATTTCCACAGTTCACAGAGAAGGAAAGTAAACTAATATTGTCTTATTGACATTACAAAAATAGGCAAAGAGCAACACTGTGCCTATGGATGTCAAAACATTAATAAGCAAGCAAGCATTCATAATAAATACGATAGCTCTGAACAACAAGCTTCAGACAAACATCAATATTTTCTGTAATTGGACAGAACAACAACAGCGATATTGCAATTGGCAACAACTATTGCCCCTAAAATCTTAACGCTGAACTATCACAAGTATTTATATAACTTCTAGTGTGCTTTATAAAAACGAGAAACAACTGGCATTTCTCTAGGAATGTGTTAAAGTCGACTGATCAAAAGCAAAATAGAAGTATCCTTCCCAACTAGCTATAACCCAAATGAGCATAGCAAAATACTCACAGTGTTAATGTGAGTTACTAAATCATGTGCTCTCTTAGAAATTGAAACTAGTGAGAACTGGTTAGCAAATTCTGGTTAACCTGGTTGGCATTAAGCGTGGTAAATGTCTCTACAGATGTAAGGCTTAACCGCATTTGAGGCTGCATGGAAAAGTCAGGAGTATTTAAGTTCAAAAAGGAGGGCTCTGTAGCCTATTCCTTATCTCTAGCGCATTGTTAAGAGATCTAAGGCATTGGGTTTACATCAGCAGTCTATGGCTTCTAAGGCTATTCATACCTTGGTGTAGTACTTAAGTCACTTGTTGCTATTTTATGTTAAAGGAAGGAAATTAAGAGATAAAAAAAATCAGTGTAACAAGATTGTTTTGAAAGGTCAACATGTCTTAAAGGCAAATAGACTTATTTGATGCTGGCACAACTTTTGTTTGAACAAATTTTACTATGTTGGTCAATACTGAACTAGGCCCGGAATAAAACATTTCAGCTTACCTTCACACTGCTCTGCCCTAAAATCCATTAAAAACCTGCATTTTAAACTTCCGAGGTGTGAAAGACGCAGACAGAAAAGTGATTTAAATCACCGCTAAATGCGGCAGCTTAATGGGTTCGTGAAATTATCTTTGCCTTCAAATGTCATCAATATAGAAAATCTTCCCCCAGCTTTATAATTAAGCAGCAATGTTGGCTTTTTGGTATCTAGAAAATACTATACATATTATATATAAACAAAAAAAAAACACCCCAAACATTGCTTCCTTAAAGAAAGCTGAGGATTTCAGTTACAAAACGACCATTCGGACTATTCATAGAGCTCAGCTGCGATATACTGGCATTTCTCAAAACTGTGTGCTGCCACTTCATAGGATATGAATTTATTGTAAACAAGATGCCAAAAGCTCAAACCAGCTATTTGCCCTCTCTGTTCTTCAAAAGCCATGGCCTGATCCCTCCAGGGCTGGGAAGTAGGGGACCCAGGAGGAATTTCCTCTTATCTCAGCAGGAAGGTTGGGTCCGGTCAGCCAGGTCCTGCTCTCCAGAGCCAGGCTACAGGAGCAATGACAACATTGGAAAGCTGCTTCATGTCTTACATTTTAACTGCATCTAAAAGTTCATCTAAAAGGAGCGTAGAGATACTTTCCAGGGTGCATTTCTGCTGCTGCAGGATTCTGTTATGACAAAATCAGAATATACTGCAGATAAGAACAGTGAAATTTCAGTCTCTGTAGGTTAACCCAAAAGGACTTCAGACAGTGATGAGACTCACCACCCTGCAATCCATTTTCTGCAAGTAGGAGTTGTTCCACGACTTTATAATGAACTAATAACCATTTACTAGGATCCAGTCTCTGATTTCAAACACTATATACTTTTAACAACACAGCTCTGGGAGAAATGTATGCATCCATTCTGTGGAAGATAATTATGCCTGCTGACGTTTCTGTTTTATGGTAGTTATTTCCTCCTACCTACAGAACTGTGTTACACACAATGTGTAGATTGCTAGATCAGAGAGGAAAGACTGAGTTAGATTCCCAAGTATATGTTTATGGTTAAGATAGAGAGCATCTTGGCCGACTCCTTTTTAGTAGATGCTGGTATCTGTTGATCCAGTTTTAACTTTCATCTTATACTCATTCAATACATGAGCCAGAAAACAAGTGTCTATTCCTAGAGACGGCAACATACCAAAGTGCGGTGACATGCACCACAATAAAATGTTCACTTTGCAAATTCTTGTACATCTGCAATTCTAAGTATTGTTTTGCACTGTTTTTGAACATAGGAAAATACATGCAAATGCATTTAGAAGACTCATACTTGCTTGCTCATCTCCAATTTTTGCTTTTTCATCTTCGGTTCATGCGCCTGTTGCTCCTTCTCTGACATGAGAAGCTTCGGTTTCTTCTTCTCCATCTTTTCCTTTCTTGACGTGAGAGGCTTCGTTTTTTTCTTTCCCTTTTCCATTTTGTTATTTGCAGTTTTGTCTGTTCTTGAGCCGTCTATATTCAACAGCTGAAAGACACGGGGTTTGTGAAAGAAACTATGCACAAAGAAAGAACAACCAGGACTGCTGTCTTTTCCTTAAGGTTTATGTTATAAGTCAGAAAATCTTCTCAATGTTTTCCCACTTTCAAAACTACCACTATAATACGACTGGCAAGAGCATGATTTCCAAACATTTACGCAATGGATTTAGAGACATCATTCTTGCACATATACAGTACTTCTTTCTTACACTTGAACAATCAAGCTAAATATCTTGTCGCTTGGGGTAGATGTTGTATTTAATTCCAGAAAGTGTTCACATATTCCACCCATCTAGATCATCATTTCCCAAACTTTGGTCCTCCAGATGTTTTGGACTTCAGCTCCCAGAATTCTTGATTGTTGGCCGAACTGCTAGGGCTTCTGGGACTTGAAGTCCAAAATACCTGCAGGTCCAAAGTTTGGGGACCACTGATCTAGAGCCATACAAACTCTGGCCAGGATGGATCCTTGTTTGTAATAATCCACAAGTAAACATGTCAGTTTTTGCCTTGTCCTACATAGAATGAAGAGGAAAATCAGAACAGGTAGCAAAGGATTAAACATCTTGGACAAGAGTGCTATGCTCTTTATGTAAAGATTTCTCTACACATACATAATAGTGTACTGTGGGACTAAAATAAGACAAAATTGACCCCACCAAAATACTATTAAAAACCCACTCTATGAGTTCAACAAATCAAATGGAGATAGTCCTGTGCTAGATAGAGGGCTACTAAAAATCCTCCTGGAAAAGATTTGGTGGATGGGATTTACTTTCATGCAACTGATTAATCGCTCCATTAATTAATTGTTCTCCCGGCGAAATTGGGCATGCAAACCGGGGGATTAACGTCTCCTAAAATATGGAACGTCGTGCCACGTTCCTTAAATATATAAACAAGTAGCCAGAGGCCTCCAGATTCTGCCTTGTTCCACAAGAACAGATGGCAGAGGCTACCTTGCTGAGAGCGTACTAAGCTGGATAATGTGGGCAGATGCCGCCGCGTTTGGGCCTGGGACAAGGGGCTTCTTCTTGAACCCCTTCCAAAAAACAAAAAGCAGCAAGCAGCATGCGGTAAAAGAGGAGGTCAATATCGTAACCAAGATGCAGATCAAATCAAAAAAATATTTCTTATGTCAATGTGTGGGTTATAAATGAAAAGGAAGGGATGTTAAGCAAATATAGTTTCTCCTTTTGATGTAATAAGACACTGCATACGTCTATTTTTTCATTTTGGAAACTGGGCTCCAGGTTTAATTAGAAACATTATAATCTAGCTCCGAAAAAAAAGGCAGTAGGGAGAAGTATCCTCCCAGAAAAAAAGCAAAGAGCGACCTATAAAAAAAGATCACTGGCAATGTTTCTGAGTTAACTGCTTAAGCATAAGCATACAGATCCAAATCTGCATAATTGGGAACATATATACAATGTAAATGCAATGCAATATACAATGTAAGCGTTGCAGCAAGGTAGCAGTCACTACTCTTGAAGTAAGTATGCCTTCAGCTTTCCTTCTGTGAAACACAGGATGGAAGTGTCTACGTACACTTGTATTTTTCAGTGGAGTAGTTATGCTCTTCTGTCACACACACACACCAAGACTTTGGCACCTTAAAAGTCAACAAATCTATTGCTGCGTCTGTTTTTGTGAGACAGGGAACCCTTTGCCACCTGCGACTGCAGGAGGAGCGTATTGAAAAGGAGCCGTGTGTTTGTGTGTGGAGAAGGAATCCGCTTCTGTAGACTCAAAACTCAGCTATTGGGGCTGTGAAGCCACTTGGAGGCAATTTCGGGTGGAATCGGAATTGGCAGAAATGTACCAGCTCCAGAATTAAAAAGATTGAGCAATATATTGTAAATACCGGATAGCATTTTATATTTCCATTTTATACCTAAAGAAATATTTAGAGAGACAGTGTATGAGCGTTGGACTTTGACACTGAGAGACCAGGATTTGAATCCGGTCTCAGCCATGCAAACCCAATGGGAGACTCTGGGCAAGTCACACTCTCTCAGATGCAGAGGATGGCAACGGCAAACGCGTTCCGAAGGAGCCTGCCAAGGAAACCCTATGAAAGGTTTGCCTTAGGGTCGGCATATAAGTCTGAAATGGCCTGAAGGCACACAACAACAACAGCAGCAGCAGCAGCAGCATGGTCCAGCCATTGCCACGTCTGTAAAGGAACTTGGAAACAGTTTTAGGTGGGATCAAGATTGGTAGAAATGTATCACTCAAGGTCCTATATATATATATATATATATATATATATATGGTAAATACTGTGTATCATTTTATACCTAAATAAATATACTTGGGCCTTGCAGGTATGCTGTTTAAATGATGCATGCATCCTAAGAATCCGGAAGCTGCACCAAAGCTGCACTCCAATGCTTAGGAATGGAGTGTGGCTTTGGTGCGACCTCTGGACTCTTAGGACCCATGCATCATTTAAATAGCATACCTCCAAAGAGACCCGAAGCAGCTTTATTTTGGCAGTCTGTAACAGGCCATAATGTTCTGTTTAAGTAGCCTAACAATTCACTTGGTGATGAAATGCCTTGTGCTAACATTGGCCCCATACAAACAGGCCAAAACAAAGCTGCTTCGGGTCACTTTGGAGGTATGCTGTTTAAACGATGCATGTGTCCTAACAGCCCGGAAGCTGCGCCAACACTAGTCTCCAGTCCTAAGTACTGGAGCGTGGCTTTGGAGCAGCTTCTGACCTCTCAGGACACATGCATCCTTTAAACAGCATACCTCCGAAGTGACCCAAAGCAGCTTTATTTTGGCCTGGCTGTACAGGACCATTGTTACTTCTAATATACACTAATATATACCTCCACGTTTGCAGCTTTGATTAGTTGTGGCTTTGATTCGTATGTTCTCTCTAGGCCCTCCAGTGCAACTCTGCCAAGAGGTTGACCATAGATTTGCGCTGGAGAACTTAGAAGTTCCTGGAGCAAGTGCCTCTCTGGGCATTTGTAGGTCCTCCAGCCGTGACTCTCTGGTCAAATTCTGGCAGACGTTGACCATAGAGTTGCACCGGAGGACCGGGAGATTCCTAGAGAGGTGTTCTCTTAGGTAAAAAGAATAGTGTTATTATTATTATTATTAGAGTTTTTTTCCAGAGAGGCAGAGGTGCTCTTGGTCCAGTCATTTCATTTGAAATAAACATAGGAGTAACTTTTCCAAGCTCTGGCGGTTCTTTCAGCCCCGCTTCTTAAGGCTCACAGGAGTGAGATATGTAAATACAGTAGTTATTCAATATATATATATATATATATATATATATATAGGACCTTTTCCAAGCGTTGGCTTCCTCTCATTCCTCTTCTTAAAGGAGTGGGATATAAATAGATATTGAGAAACATTTTAAAATGAAAAACAGGAGTAACTTTTCCAAGCTTTGGGGCTCCTCTCGTTCCTCTTCAGACTCAAAGGAAGTGGGGTATAAATAAATATTATTATTATTATTATATTTATTTATCATATTTTTGTTTTGTTTTATATATTATTCCAAGCTCTGCGTTTCTCTCAGTCCCTTTCAGCTCAAAGGGATATAAATAAATATTTATTTGATTTTATTATTATTAAATGTATTTTATTTATTATTCCATCCTATTTCTGCCTTGTTTTCCATCCTATTCCAGGCTCTGGAGTTTCTCTCAGTCTCTTCAGACTCAAAGGAGTGGGATATAAATAAGTATTCGTTGTGTTTTGTTTTATAAACAAGAGTCACTTTTCCTGGCGGTTCTTGCATGACTTCCCTTCAGGCCCAAAGGACTGGGATATAAACGTTTTTCCTTTGAAATGAACCAACAAACGAGGGGCAAAGGAGCCTCTTTCTGGCCCCAGCGTTCCCCTCAGTCCTTCTGTTTCTCCTCCTTCCACTCAAGCGCTGCTTTTCCCCTCACAAACCGGCGTCCGCCATTTCCCTCACAAGCCACCCACCTCGCACTCCACGAACTGTCGCCCTCACTTCAACCGGCTTCGCTCTTGCCGCCTCAGAACGGCCGCGCGCGACCTCTTACTGGCTCCCTTGCGCAACCATCAAACAGCTCAACCAATGAGAGTCCAGTATCGCTCTTTTGTCCCCTCCCTCGGCGCGAGCATTTCGACGCTAGGTGGGCGGGGCGGCAGCGCCTGCCTCGTCGCGAAGTTTACGGTTGGAAGGGAAGAACCATTTGATTCCGGAGAGGGCGGGCGCTTATGACCGCTCCCTGTCTTCCTATTGGTCGAGGCGCACCTGAGTGACGTCTGCCGTCCTCTGCCTCGCTGACAGGGCTTTTATCACGCCACTCGTTCATAGCTTTTCTTTGTGGATTGTTGGGAGTTGTAGTTGAGCGACGCCCCAAAAGGTCCATGGCTGACAATTCTAAAAGGCCCCTCCCTAAACTACAAACCCCATGATGCCACGGGAGTCAAAGTGGAAGCATAATAAAATTTTAAAAATATAGCAAAATATAAATTATATATATATATATATATATATACACACACACACACACACACACACACACACACACACACACACACACACACACACAATATATATATATATATATATATATATATATATATATATATTAATATAATACATATAAAATGATTATTATTAATATAAAATATAAATTATACAATATATAAAATAAATAAAATATATAATACGTATTTAAAATAATAAGTAATATAATATATATAAAATAATTATTAATATAAATTATATAATAAAATATAATATAAAACATATAATAAAATATAATATAAAACATATAATAAAATATATAATACGTAATATATAATACATATAATATATAAAATAATAATAATTAATATAAAATATAAATTATATAATATATATATAATACATAAATATATACAATGACTTGAAGCGTTCCCAGGCCTGACATGATTGTTAGCCTATGCTCTTTTAACCTGTGTTGTTTATTTTATCGCTTCTAATTTAATATTTGAACTAATCTCCATTCTTTTTTTGTGGAGTATACACAACTGGCAGGTCTTCATTTTATTTTAATTGATTGTACATAACAACAACAACAATAATAATTTTTTATTTATATGCCGCCTCTCCCACAGGATTGAGGCAGCTTACAACTTCAGGTAAAAACACACAAAATACAACATAAAATTAAAATGCATCCCTTTAAGTCCCTCCTCCCTCCCAACATTACAATAAAAATATCAATTAATCAAGAATTAAAATAATGAAAGATTAAAATTAAATTAAAATTACATAATCATTAATCCAGTCAGAGGCAGCATTGTGTAAACCTACAGCGCTTTATAAATAAATCTTAATAAGATACACAAGGGTTTTTTCCAGCTTTTTCTCTATAGTTCTCTTTTAAAAATATGTTTTATTCTTTTAATAACTATCTGTTTTAATACCATAATAATTCCTTTTTAATATATGTATTTTAAATTATTTTAATTGTACTGTTTTTAATGCTGTGAAGCCGCTCTGAGTCCCAATCCTGGGGAAAGAGTGGGATGTGAATAAACATAATAAATAAATAACAATAAACAACAAATGGCACTAACAGTGTAGTACGACAATATTGTTGTCGTGGCTGAACTAAGAAACAAGCTTCTTTTCGTTGTGACATCCTGTGGCTGAACATGATATTGCAACTAAAGTCATACAAATACTGGAAAGTCGCACAAAAACTCAGGTGTTCTTACCTGGATAAGGGCTTTTTCCCATCTTTACCAAGTTAAATGTAAAGGGACCTCAAGGGAGCATTTATCAAGGTAGCAATGGTGCAATTTTCAGATTGTTGTATTGCAGTTCCCATCAGCCACAACAAACAATAACAAAGAAAACCACAATTTTGCATTTTAAACAAATTATATGTAAAAGCCCAGAAGGGGAAAAACAAAAATTCAAAATATATCCCTTTTTTGAATCTATAATATGGGTTATAAAATGATTCATTTTCGTTGGTGAATAAAATGCTTAAAACAAGGTGTCCGCATGTTCACTGCCCCAATTATTATTATTATTAATTTTGTTATTAATTTTATTTTTATCCTAAAGTGGGACCCAAGACGGCTAACATACAGAAAACATAAGCCAAAAGTCAGCTTGAAAGCTTATCGCAACAGCAACAACTACAATCACAGTCTTCCTTCCCTTGCAACCCTTGACTTTATACAAGGTTAGACAAGTTGGTCACTTGCATCCTGTTAATTAAAG
>NC_056529.1:25428576-25440445 GCF_019175285.1 Sceloporus undulatus
TATATATATATATATATATATATATATATATATATATATATAATTATTAATATAATACATATCAAATAATTATTATTAATATAAAATATATATTATATAAAATAATATAAAACATAATATATAATACATATATAAATATATAAAATAATAATTATTAATATAATATATAAATTATATAATATATAAAATACATAAAATATATAATACGCACATAAAATAATATAAAATGTATATTATATAATATATAATATAAAACACATAATAAAATATATAATACATATATAAAATAATTATTATTAATATAAAATATATAAATCAAAATATATAATATATATAATATATAAAATGACTTGAAGCCTTCCCAGGCCTTACATGATTGTTAGCCTATGCTGTTTTAACCTGTGTTGTTTATTTTATCGCTTCTAATTTAATATTTGAACTAATCTCCATTCTTTTTTTTTTTTTTTTTTTGGAGTGGACACAACTGGGAGGTCTTTTTTTTAATTTAATTCATTGTACATAATAAATAAATAAATAAATAAACAACAACAACAACAACAAATTTTTATTTATATGCCTCTTCTCTCACAGGATTGAGGCAGCTTACAATGTCAGGTAAAAACACACAAAATACAACATAAAATTAAAATGCATCCTTTTAAGTCCCTCCTCCCTCCCAACATTACAATAAAAATATCAATTAATCAAGAATTAAAAGAATGAAAGATTAAAATTAAATTAAAATTAAATGATCATTAATCCAGTCAGAGGCAGCGCAGTGTAAACCTACGGTGCTTTATAAATAAATCTTAATAATAAGATACACAAGGTTTTTTTCCAGCTTTTTCTCTATACATAGTTTTATCTTTTAAAAATATGTTTTATTCTTTTAATAACTATCTGTTTTAATACCGTAATAATTCCTTTTTAATATATGTATTTTAAATTATTGTAATTGTACTGTTTTTAATGCTGCGAAGCCGCTCTGAGTCCCAATCCTGGGGAAAGAGTGGGATGCGAATAAACATAGTAAATAAATAACAATAAACAACTGGCACTAACAGTGTAGTACGACAATATTGTTGTCGTGGCTGAACTAAAAAACAAGCTTCTTTTCGTTGTGACATCCTGTGGCTGAACATGATATTGCAACCAAAGTCATACAAATACTGGAAAGTCACACAAAAACGCAGGTGTTCTTACCTGGATCGGAGCTTTTTTCCATCTTTACCAAACTAAATGTAAAGAGACCACAAAGGAGCATTTATCAAGGTAGCAATGGTGAGAATCGTGCAATTTTCAGATTGTTGTATTGCAGTTCCCATCAGCCACAACAAACAAGAACGAAGAACACTACAATTTCGCATTTTAAACAAATTATATGTAAAAGCCCAGAAGGGGAAAAACAAAAATTCAAAATATATCCCTTTTATGAATCTATAATATATGGGTTATAAAAGGATTCATTTTAGTTGGTGAATAAAATGCTTAAAACAAGGTGTCCACATGTTCACTGCCCCAATTATTATTATTATTATTATTATTATTATTATTATTATTATTAATTTTATTTTTATCCTAAAGTGGGACCCAAGACGGCTAACATACAGAAAACATAAGCCAAAAGTCAGCTTGAAAGCTTATCGCAACAGCAACAACTACAATCACAGTCTTCATTCCCTTGCAACCCTTGACTTTATACAAGGTTAGACAAGTTGGTCACTTGCATCCTGTTAATTAAAGCACCGGACAACAACTAATATTGCAAAAAGACACGTTTATTGAGAAGAAAATGCATATACAAAAGTTGTACAGAAAAAGCATAGAGGTTTTAAGAAATGGATTTCGACAGCAATCAACAGGATGAGGTAGTTTTAGATTCTGGTTGTAAGACGTCAGCATTTCGCTTGGGACCTGAAACAGAAAAGCAGTACAAATAGATACAGGGTTTGACTATTAAGGAGACACAGAGCCTTTCTAAGTGAGCTGTCTATGTTTGTTTATTTATTTATGTTTATTTATTTGTTGATGTAGGAACATTCACAATACAGCTTGGAGCATTGAAGAAGGTTTTTCTCTACATCTGCACTGCAGAAACAATCCAGTTTGACACCACTTTAACTTCCACAGCTCAGTGTTATGGAATTGTGGGATTTGCAATTTGTTGTGGCACCAGAGCTCTCTGATAGAGAAGGCTAAATACCTCACAAAAATACAAATCCCACAATTCCACAGCACTGAGCCACAGATGTTATTATACTGCTGCAGATGTACATTTGGGAGTGGAAGGACAGAGACAAGGGTCTCCCCAGAAATCTCAAAACATGGACATGTTTGTAAGAAAGAATACAGCCTTTCAAATGAACTGGACCGATGTGGTTTAGGGTTTAATAGTTTTTAACCTGTTGCTGTTACAAGGGAATTGTGTGACTTGTTGCAGAAAGGACACAAAGCTCGAGATCACAGCCATCAGACAAGTGTGACACCAGGACTCACCTGTTTTGCAGAAGCTGATAATTCAGAGTCATTGTCTGGGATTTCAGCGATCTCATTAAAGCAGCGTATCTGCAAAGAAACAGCCACATTCAGCATCCCAAGTCCTCCAGCCAACTGTGTTGTGTTCCCACATTTTGTACAGTATTTCTCCCCTTCAACTACTCTTGAAGTTTCACTGTATGGAGCAAAGAGTCCTTTGCCTGAGGGGAAAGGTTGCACTGTATTACAAGAAAGCAACTATCATCTACATGCTTTTGGGGGATTGATTGATCTGCAGATCTTGTAGCACCTTTGAGATTCAAGATCCCTTTGCATACTACTCAACTAGTTAGTTTGGCCCATAATCTCAGATCAAGCCATTGCCACACTGATCCTTCCCAAGCATGAATCATCCCTTACTCCAAAATACAGTAAAATACTTTATTGTATATTGCTTAAGGTAGAGGACTGCATCTTTTGGTTTACATCACTCTATAGCAGGGATGTGAATCCCATGGACCATGCATACATAAACATATTCAAGGGGAAAGCAGCCCAGTCCTTATCCCTGGCAAGTGCAGCTCCTCTCCAGCTCCCTTTCTTTCTTGACTCACTGATAAAATCAATCCCTTAGTAGACATTTTCCCACCCACTGGCTGAACAGATAATTCATATGGGTTACACCAGGACATATCCCAGGCCCTAAGATTTTGGGGCCAATAGGATAAGCTCTTTGTGATACCACAAGGTATGGGCTTTGGTGAGACTACAATGACAATGTTGTGAGGGACAGTCCCTGGGAGAGGCAACATGGGCCACACTCAGTCAAGGCCAAAACTTGTATTTGGTAATCTTCACAGGTTTGCTTTAGAAAGTCTCCCCAACATGACCCTGAATGTTTTCAGCAGACATCTGCTTCAACCAGCGAAGGACTACCAGCTCCCCAAGTCCGTATCCTTACCCTGCTTTGGAAATGGCATGGCTTTGCCCTGGGCAGGCGTGGTCCAGAGGGTGCCTATGCTTGAGACAGAAGTTCTGGTGACACTGGTCGCAAACCAGCTTCATCATCTCTCTCTTTTTGCAGCCTGGGTTGAAGCACTTGTTTGTGAAGATCTAAACATTCCCCAAAAACATCAAGTTAGGAGACAGACAGGGTTGCCATGGGTTGGGGATGACTCAAGGGAAGTTAACGACAACGACAACTAGAAGAGGTTAAAGAGATGCAGAGAAACATGCAGTTCAGGTATAGGCAAGTGTAGGAAGCTAGGGAACTTGTGTTAGCCCCCCAAAGAGGAAGGCTATGTTCCAGATAGATGGATTCAATCAAGGAACCCATGGCTGCCTTAAGTCTGCAAGTCTTGAGCAATTGATGATAGAGGGACCTGGACAGCAATTAATAACTGCAACCACTCACAAACTGTGAACAAGTTTGAGAGATGCTCCTTACCTTTTGTTTCTGTTGGGCAGAATCAGGTTTGCAATCTCGGTCCATATGGGCACTGACAACAGCGTCTGGCGTCTCCCCCTTTCTGACTGGGATGGGAGCGTGGCAGAGAGGACAGATCGGAACCTGCACATCCTAAAAAGAGTGACTAGATTTTAACTTAGGAAGGAGAATTTGCAAGATGTCTGTCAAAAGACTAGGCAACAGATGCATATTCTGGGCCAAGGAAGCCAGGAGAGTGATCAAAATCACAGCCAAGGAGCAGCATAAATAGAAAATATCAGCTCACACCTTTAGCCACACTCTTAAACTCTGCTAAGACATTTAATGTACTGACTGATTTTAATATGCATTGGTTTCATGTGCTCTTTTAACTGATGCTATTTGTTTTGCAACTGGTGTTGTGCCCAATCTATTGTTGCATTTTAATCTATTGTTGTGACCCTCCTCAATCCATACAGGGAAGTTAATAAGAAGTAAATAGTAATATACAAAAGATGCCAAAGCCAACATAGGATAGTGGTTTGACTGTTGGACTAAGATTCTGGGAAACCAGGGTTCAAATCCCCATTTGGCCAAGGAAACTCAGTGGGTAACTCTCTCAGCCTCGAAGGAAGGGCATTGCAAATCTCTGAACAAACCTTGCCAGGAAAACCCTGTGATGGGTTCACCTTAGGGCTGTCTTAAGCCAGAAACAACTTCCAAGGAACAAAACCAAAACAAAACAAGAAACTAGGTCTTATTTTGAAGACCCAAGGTACATTTCATCATCCCAGGTTCGCATAAAACATTTGCCTTCTCCACTGAAACCATCCTACTCATCCTAAGTCCACTTTTTCTCCCTTGTTAGCCTTCTCTCTCCCAGATCTAGAGGATTTTAACTACCAAACCTACCTTTTTGTACACAGAAGAACACTTGTGCCGGTTGTACGCAATGTGGTCTTTGCAGAAGACCTCCTCGCACGCATCGCATTTCAGGGGCAGAAAGTCTGCAAAGGAGAAGAATGAACATTTAGAGATTGGAGTTGCATTGGAGGAAAGTGGAGATTCCTAGAGAGAACGTATTAATCAAATCTGTGAATAATCAAATCTGCAAATATGGATGGACGAGCGTATTTTAAAAATACGAACCACGACGGTGGGTCTCTTAAAACATTATTCTTTTATTGTTAAATGAAAAGGGATCTTCAAGCGTTCTGTGCATCTCTAGCATCTCACCCAACTGTTTGCAGGTCTTCTCAGAGCAGTGTTCGCCCAGATTGGGGAACTCCATTCTTCTTTATTATCGCTCAGGCTTCTTTGCACCTGCAATAAATAAATAAATTACAATTACAATTTAAAAAACAATTAACTTTTGAGGCTTTTCCACCAACTTTCAGTCACGGTTTCACGAAGGGGCCAGGCTTTTCCAAGCTCAAGAATTTGAAATTACATCGATTTTAAGGATATGCGATGCGTTATATGTTTTGTTATGTCTGATTTTTATATGTGAGTATTGAGTATATGTTTTATACTAAATAAAGTATATATATATATATATATATATATATACACACTTTATTTAGTATAAAACATATTATATACATATTAATTATATACAAATTATATACATATTAATTATATACATATTATATACATATTATATACATATTAATTATATACATATTATATACATATTAATTATATACATATTATATACATATTATATACATATTATATACATATTCATGGCGACGCTAGGTGGGCGGGGGGGCGGCAGAGCCGGCTCGCGCTCGTCGCGACGTTTACGCGGGTGGAGGGAAGAAAAACCAGGGTTTGAGTCCGTGATGGAGGGGCGGGCGCGTTAGTGACCGCGCCCGGGCGTGTCTGTCCTAGGTTGGTCGAGGCGCCACCGTGAGGTGACGTCGTGCGTCCGGTCTGGCCCGCGCTGGGACCAGGGCGTTTATGTTGGGTCACGCCCACTCGGGCCGTTCAGTAGCTGTTTTCGGGTTTGGTGGAGGTTGTTGGGGAGTATGTGTTGAGCGGGACGCCCCACAAGGTCCATGGCTGGGGACATTCGGGCGTAAAAGGTCACCGCTCCGCTAAACGTACTAAACCCCAGGCTGTGCCACGGGAGGTCAAAGGGGAAGCAGTAAGAAATTTAAGGAAAATTAGAGAGCAAAATACGAAATGAGTATACTATAGTAGGTAGTAGTAGTATACTACCCCACATCACACACACCACACACACACACACGACCCAGTAGCAGCATAAGAGGATAGGTAGGTATAGAGGAGTAGGACGCTATATATCATAGTTATTAATGAGGTATGCATGATATGATTATATTAAGAGTTAAATGAGTTATACAAGTATAGTAAATAACAGCTAAATATATAATGTACGTAGGTTATTAAACTAATAACCGTAATTAGAGATTCGTATATAATAATAATCGATTACTCATTTATAATAATTATATAATACAAACTATAATATAGTAAACATATAATAACATTTATTACGTAAACTATATAATAACATATTAAGACTTAATTATTAATACATAGTAATATATAAAATATAATAATAATACCAAAACCTATAAAATCCCTATCTAAATACTTATACTAATACATAAATATCTACATGACTTGAATCGCTGTTTCCTGCGCCTGACACTGATTGGTTAGGCCCTATGCTCTTTAACCTGTGTTGTTTACTTATCCCTTCTAATTTAATATTGAACTAATCCCATCGGTTTTTGTGGAGGTAACATGGCAAGGTCTGCATGTACTTTCTAATTGCAAAGTGTACATAACCAAACAACAAAAAATTGGTTTTATCTTGCCGCTCTCCCACAGGATGAGGCAAGCTTACAACTTCAGGTAAAAAACACACAAAGACAACATTAAATTAAATGCATCCCTTAAGTCCCTCCTTCCCCTCCCAACATTACAATAAAAATATCATATAATCAAGAATTAAATAATGAAAGATTAAAATTAAATTAAAATTACATATCATTATCCAGTCAGAGGCAGCATTGTGTTAAACCTACAGCGCTTATAATAAATCTAATAAGATACCACGGTTTTTTCCAGCTTTTTCTCTATAGTTTTTTCTTAAACTGATGTTGTTTCTTTTAATAACTATCTGTTTTAATACCATAATAATTCCTTTTTTATATATGTATTTAAATTATTTTTAATTGTACTGTTTTAATGCTGTGAAGCCGCTCTGATCCCAATCCTGGGGAAAGAGTGGGATGTGAATAAACATAATAAATAAACAAATAAACAAACAAATGGCACTAACAGTGTGTACGACACATATGTGTCGTGGCTGAACTAAGAAACAAGCTTCTTTTCGTTGGACATCCTGTGGCTGAACTGATATTGCAACTAAAGTCATACAATACGGAAAGTCGCAACCAAAAACTCAGGTGTTCTTACCTGGATAAGGGCTTTTTTTCATCTTTACCAGTTAAATGTAAGGGACCTCAGGAGCATTATCAAGGTAGCAATGGTGCAATTTTCAGATTGTTGTATTGCAGTTCCCATCAGCCACAACAAACAAACAAGAAAACCACAATTTTGGCCTTTTAACAAATTATATGTAAAGCCCAGAAGGGGAAAACAAAAATTCAAACATATCCCTTTTTTGAATCTATAATATGGGTTATAAATGATTCATTTTCGTTGGTGAATAAAATGCTTAAAACAAGGTGTCCCGCATGTTCACTGCCCAATTATTATTATATTTCATTTTGTTATTAATTTATTTTATCTAAAGTGGGACCCAAGACGGTCACATCAGAAAACATAAGCCAAAGTCAGCTTGAAAGCTTATCCAACAGCAACAACTACAATCACCGTCTTCCTTCCCTTGCAACCCTTGACTTTCTACAGGTTAGACAGTTGGTCACTTGCATCTGTTAATTAAGTGTTTTAAACTCAGCGCTTTATTTTAACAAATAAAGGTTAATATATAATCATAAGGCCCAGCAACACCAATATTGCAAAAAGACACGTTTATTGAAAGAAATGCATATACAAAAGTTGTACAGAAAAGCATAGAGTTTTAAAAGGATTTTCGCACGCAAACAACAGGATGAGGTAGTTTGTAGATTCTGGTTGTAAGACGTCCAGCATTTCGCTTGGGACCTGAACAGAAAAGCAGTACATAATCGATACAGGGTTTGACTATTAAGGAGACACAGAGCCTTTCTAAGTGAGCTGTTCGTTTGTTTATTTATTTATGTTTATTTATTTGTTGATGTAGAACATTCACAATACAGCTTGGGGCATTGAAGAGGTTTTTCTCTACATCTGACACTGCAGAAACAATCCAGTTTGGCCCACCTTTAACTTCCACAGCTCAGTGTTATGGCATGTGTGTATTTGTCAATTTTGTTGTGGCACCAGAGCTCTCTGATAGAGAAGGCTAAATACTCACAAAAACTACAAATCCCACAATTCCACAGCACTGCGCCCCAGATGTTTATTACTGCTGCCGATGTACATTGGAGTGGAAGACGAGACAAGGTCTCCCCAGAAATCTCAAAACAGGACATGTTTGTAAGAAAGACTACAGCCTTTCAAATGAACCTGGGATCCGAGTGGTTCGGGTTTAATAGTTTTTAAACCGTTGCTGTTACAGGGAATTGTGTGACTGTTTGTCACAAGGACACCAAGCTCGAGATCCCAGCCATCAGACAAGTGTGACCCCGGACTACTGTTTGCAGAGCTGATAATTCAGAGTCATTGTCTGGGATTTCAGCGATCTCATTCAAAGCAGCGTATCTGCAAGAAACAGCCATTCAGCATCCCACGTCCTCCGCCAACTGTGTTGTGTTCCCACATTTTGTTACAGTATTTCTCCCCTTCAACTACTCTTGAAGTTTCACTGTATGGAGCAAAGAGTCCTTTGCTGAGGGGAAACGGTTGCACTGTATTACAAGAAAGCAACTATCATCTACATGCTTTGGGGGATGATTGATCTGCAGATCTTGTAAGCACCTTTGAGATTTCAAGCTCCCTTTGCATACTACTCAACTAGTTAGTTTGTTCCATAATCTCAGATCAAGCCATTGCCCACACTGATCTTCCCAAGCATGAATCATCCCTTACTCCAAAATACAGTAAAATACTTATTGTATATTGCTTAAGGTAGAGGACGCATCTTTGGTTACATTCACTCTATAGCAGGGATGTGAATCCCATGGACCCTGCATACATAACATATTCAAGGGGAAAGCAGCCCAGTCCTTTATCCCTGGCAAGTGCAGCTCCTCTCCAGCTCCCTTTCTTTCTTGACTCACTGATTAAAATCAATCCCTTAGTAGACAGTTCCCACCCCACTGCTGAACCGATATCATAGGGTTACAACCAGGCATATCCCAGGCCCTAAGATTTTTGGGGCCAGATAAGCTCTTTGTGCTACCACAAGTATGGGCTTTGGTGAGACTACAATGACAATGTTTTGAGGGACAGTCCCTGGAGAGGACATGGGCCACACTCAGTCAGGCCACAACTTGTATTGGTAACTTCACAGGTTTGCTTTAGAACAGTCTTCCCAAACATGACCTGATGTTTCAGCAGACATCTGCTTCAACCAGCGCGGACTACCAGCTCCCCCAAGTCCGTATCCTTACCCTGCTTTGGGAAATGGCATGGCTTGCCCTGGGCAGGCGTGGTCCAGAGGGTGCCTATGCTTGGACAGGTTGGTGCCACTGGTCGCAAACCAGGCTTCATCATCTCTCTCTTTTTGCGCCTGGGTTGAAGCACTTGTTTGTGAAGTCTAAAACCTTCCCCAAAAACATCAGTATAGTTAGGAGACAGACAGGGTTGCCATGGGTGGGGATGACTCAAGGGAAGTAACGACAACGACAAACTAGAAAGGTGTAAGATGCAGAGAAAATGCAGCTTCAGGTATAGCAAGGTAGGAAGCTAGGGAACTTGTGTTAGCCCCCCAAGAGGAAGGCTATTGTCCAGATAGATGGATTCATCAAGGAACCCATGGCTGCCTTAAGTCTGCATCTTGAGCAATTGTGATAGAGGGACCTGGACAGCAATTAATAAACTGCAACCACTACCAAACTGTGAACAGTTTGAGAGATGCTCCTTACCTTTTGTTCGTTGGGCAGAAATCAGGTTTGCAATCTCGGTCCATATGGGCACTGACAACAGGTCTGGCGTCTCCCCCTTTCTGACTGGGATGGGAGCGTGGCCGGAGGGACAGATCGGAACCTGCACATCCTAAAAGAGTGACTAGATTTTAACTTGGAAGGAGAATTTGCAAAGGTCTGTCAAAAGACTAGGCAACAGATGCATATTCTGGGCCAAGAAGCCAGGAGAGTGATCAAAATCACAGCCAAGGAGCAGCAATAATAGAAAATATCAGCTCACACCTTTACCACACTCTTAAACTCTGCTAAGACATTTAAGTACTGACTGATTTTAATATGCATTGGTTTCATGTGCTCTTTTAACTGATGCTATTTGTGTTGCACCAAACTGGTGTTGTGCTGGTCATATTATGTTGCATTTTATATGTTGTGACCCTCCTCAATCCATACAGGGAAGTTTATAGAGTAATAGTAAATACAAAAGATGCCAAAGCCAACATAGGATATGTGTGGTTGATGTTGGACTAAGATTCTGGGAAAACCAGGGTTCAATCCCCATTTGCAAGGAAACTCAGTGGGTAACTCTCTCAGCCTCGAAGGAAGGGCATTGCCAATCTTGAACAAACTTGCAGGAAAACCCTTGATGGGTTCACCTGGAGGGCTGTCGTAAGCCAGAAACAACTTCCAAGGACAAAACCAAACAACAACAGAAACTAGGTCGTATTTGAAGACCCAAGGTACATTCATCATCCCAGGTTCGCATAAAACATTTGCCTTCTCCACTGAAACCATCCTACCATCCTAAGTCCACTTTTTCTCCTGTTAGCCTTCTCTCTCCCAGATCTAGAGGATTTTAACTACACCAAACCTACCTTTTTGTACCCAGAAGAACACTTGTGCGGTTGTACGCAATGTGGGTCTTTGCAGAAGACCTCTCGGCAGCGCTCGCTTTCAGGGGCAGACAGTCGGCAAAGGAGAAGAATGAACAGTAGAGATGGAGGTGCAGGGAGGAAAGTGGAGACCTCGAGATGAGGATGAATCAATCTGTGATAACAAATCTGCACGGATGGACGAGCGTATTTTAAAAATACGAACCCCGACGGTGGGTCCTTAAAATATTCTTTTGATTGTAAAGAAAAGGGATCTTCAGCGTTGTGGGATCTCTGCATCTCACCCACAACGGTTTGCAGGTCTTCTCAGAGCAGTGGTCGCCCCAGATGGGGGAACCTCCAGGTTCTTTTATCGCTCAGCGTCTTTGCACCTGCCAATAAATAAATAAATTACAATTACAATTTAAAAAACCTACTTTTGAGGCTTTTCCACCAACTTTCAGTCACGGTTTCACGAAGGGGCCAGGCTTTTCCAGCTCAAGAATTGGAAATATCATTTTAGGAGGATTATGCGATGCGTTATATGTGTGATGGCTGATTTGTATATGTGAGTATTGGTATATGTTTATACAAATAAAGTTATAGATATTATATCGATATCATATACACCCTTTATTAGTATAAAACCTATCAACATATTAATTATTACCAAATATATCTACCATATTACACTATACACATATTATATACCATTATTAATCTTAATCGTATATACATTATTATATACTATAATTATAACATATTATACATCTTAGATAACATATTATATACATTTTATTACATATTCTATACATATTATATACATTCATTATATACATATTATATAATATTATATACACCATTAAGGAATTTGAAATTACAAAATGTCACCTTTAAAGGTCCACACCTAGGAGTCTTCTTAATCACAAACACTTCCAAAATCTCTATAAAAATAATATAAAACATATAAT
>NC_056529.1:25440470-25461261 GCF_019175285.1 Sceloporus undulatus
TAATGCAATATAATATAATATAAATAAAGATATCTATAAAAATAATATTCTCTGTTGGCAGCAAAGAATAAAATAAAGGAACAAGGCAGAAGAGGGGGGAAAAGAAAGACTCTCCAAATATTAAAACCCCAAATTGCAATTAATATTATCCGTTACATTTTATAACCTGCTTACCAATCAATGTAACGCGTTACTCCCTTTGAATGAACTCCTTGCTGCTGGCTCACTCAGGGCTTTTTATGCACTCTTGGGCCTCCATTCTGCTGAGTCATCTTTCCACTTCCTGGTTCCGCAGCCAATCCGGCGGCGCCTCGCGTGACGTCACCCCAACGCCTGACCAATCCGGAGCGCCCCCGTCTGTCTTAATGTGCCTGATGATGATGCCAGTTCTGCTATGTCACTCCAGCCTCTTGGATGGCGGGGAAAAGGAGACTAAGCGTGAGTCAGGGTTTTTCTATTAGAGCATTTAGGCCCAAGGCCTGTTGAACTCAATGAGGGTTTGTAGGGAATTTTGCGAAGGCAGTGTGGTGCACTGGTTTGAGCATGAGGCTATAGTCCAATCCAAAACACACTGCAGAGATAATCCAGTTTGAGACCGCTTTAACTGCCCTGGCTCAATGCTATGGATTGTGAGATATTGAGCCTTCTCTGTCAAAGAGCCCTGGTTCCACAATAAACTACAATTGAGAAGAATGGAAATTCAGAGGAAGAAGGCCTTATCTCTGGCAAGGGTTCGAATCCTAGCTGGTTGTGTAATGGCCCTGGGCAAGAAGTCACACTCTCTCAGCCTCCTCAGGGGAAGGCCATGCCAAACCTCCTCTGAACAAGCCTTGCTGAGAAAGCCCCATTATAGGGTCGCCTTATCATGGCCTTCCCCTGAGGCTGAGACAGTGTCACCCAGTGGGTTTCCACGTCTGAGCGGATTCGAACCCTGATCCACCAGCGTCTTAGTCCCAACGCTGAAACCACTACTCCAGGCTGGCTCTCCAAAAATATATGAGCGTGTGATTTACTTATGGCCATCCAGTGCATTTCTATGGCTGGACTGGGATTCGAACCCTGGTCTCCGGAGCCATAGTCCAGTGCTCAAACCACTACGCTTGTTGTTGTTGTTGTTGTTGCTTTCAAGTAGTTTCCCTTGTGGCCACCCTAAAGCTAACCTATCGTGGGGTTTCCTTGGCAAGTTTCTTCAAAGGGGGTTTGCCATTGCCATAGTCCAGTGCTCAAACCACTACACCTGTTGTTGTTGTTGTTGTTGTTGTTGTTGTGTACCTTCCTTGTGTTCTTTCTGACTTAGGGCAACCCTATCATGGTTTTTTTCTTGGGAGGTTTCTCCAGAGGGAGTTTGCCATTGCCATCCTCTGAGGCTGAGAGAGTGTGACTTGTCCAAGGCCATCCAATGGGTTTCATGGCTGAGCTGAGATTCGAACCCTGGATCCTTGGAGTCATAGTCCAACACTCAAACCACTTATTATTTCTGCATGCCTTCCAGTTCTTTCTCACTTATGGCGACCCTATCGTGAGGATTTCTTGGGAAGTTTCTTCTTTGCCATTGCCATCCTCTGAGGCTGAAAAAGGATCCAAACCCTAGTCTCCAGAGTCATGCTCAGTGTAGTGGCAATGCTCAAACCGCTTCACTAGTTGCGATCCCACAAAAGCAACCTTCCCAGGCTCTGCAGTAAGGGCTGAGATGGCCTTGGTTGTTTCCCAGAGACGGTGACCAAAGCCGATGTGCTGCGGAGTGAAAACGCAAACGCAAGATGTGGAGATCATGTGAGTCTCTCTCCCTGCCTGACCTCATGCTCACAGGAGTCTGACTCATGCCTCCACATTGGACAAACAAGCTCCCATCAATGGCCCTTGCACAGGGATCCCAGCTCTTCATTTGTGTACCTAGTCCCTCCTCTTTCTTGGAAGTGTAAACATGGCCTGGATTAGGAAACAACAAGGGTCTCCCGATCCCAAAATATACTTTTATTTAGGCCGCCAGAGACTGTTCCGTCCGTGTCGCCAGACGTTCTCCTTTAGGGCATGTCCTAGAACAGAGTAACCCAAATAAATGAATGCAGTCGTATTTGTCTGCACATGTGTTGTGTGCCTTCAAGTCATTTCTGACTTATGGCAACCCTAAGGCAACCCTTTCATGGGGCTTTCTTGGCAGAAATGGTTCAGAAGAGGTTCGCCGTCTCCTTCCTCGGAGGCTGAGAAAGTATAGCTTGCCAAATATCAATGTATTTTTTCGTATGGTTATGCTGGCGATTTGCTGTAATGGAAATGAAATGACTTATGACGACCCTCAGGCAACGCTATTGTGGGGTTTTATTGGCAAGATTGGTTCAGAGGAGGCTTGCCATTGCCTTCTTCTGAGGCTGAGAAAATGTGGCTTGCCCAAAGTCACCCAGTGGGTTTCGTGGTCAAGCAGGAATCGAACCCTGCTCCCCAGAGTCCTAGTCCAACACGGTAAGAGCTGTTCAACAGTAGAATAAATTGACTTGGAGGATGGTGGAGTCTCCTTTGGAGGTTTTCAAACAGAGTCTGGATGGCCATCTGTCAGGGATGCTTTGATGGTGAGTTCCTGCATGGCAGAATGGGGTTGGACTGGATTGCCCTTGGGGTTTCTTCCAATTCTACGATTCTGTGATGCTATGATTCTTTCTCGGATCCAATCTGCCAACCCTGGACTGGTGCATCCGTCCGGTTTAGATCTTGTCTATCCTAAATTAGTCCTCCCTAAGAAGCCGAAGCGGAGATGCAAGAAGGTGGAGCGCTGCACAGTTATTTGGCTTATGTTGTTAGGGAGGCTAAGACCGGGGATCACGGTCTGTGCGGTTTGATAGAGGAGGAGCCCATATATACCGATAACAAAAGGCAATGGTCGTGCTAAGGATTTGCAGCTCTTACGGAAGACTGCAAATCCAAGCAGGGGAAGTGCGGCCCATCTGGCAAAGGCAGGCATCTTAACGGAAAATGAGGATTAGAAATTAGCTAAGGTCTTAAGCGGTATTTTTAGACACATGCACACATGCGCACGCTCCTGCTCTCTCTCTCTCATTCTCCTCCTTGGACTGACAGGTTGGGCTCCTGAGATCCCAGAGTAAAGCTCCAGGCCTGACTCCGTTCAGGAAAGGATCACACCACGAGGTGAAGGATTACAGGCCAGCCAGCTTAGCGGCCAAGGCATGGGAAGCGTTAGAGATGATTTAGTGGGGATTTAGGAAAGGAGGAAAGGAGGAGGAAGGAGGGCTCCAAAAGCAGAATTTAATTAGCAGCAGCCAGCTTGCATTTCGGAGGAGAGACAAAACAACCAGATGAAGGCCACTGCGCCTGGAGATGGAAATCACATAGAATCATAGGAGAGTTGGAAGGGACTACAAGGGCCACCCATATACACTTGTCCCTCCATATTTGCTAGGGTTAGGGGCACAAGATCCCCGTCAAATAACAAAAACCCTATGTTTTTATCTCAGAGGACAACTCTCTAGAAATCTCTAGGTCCTCCAGTCCAACTCTGGTCAATATCTGACAGGCACTGACCATAGAACTGCGCTGGAGGAACTACAAATACCTAGTAGACTGTTCTCTCTGGGAATCTCTAGGTCTTTCAGTGCAACTTTTAGTTCAAGTTGACCATAGAGTTGCACTGGAGGACCTAGATATTCCTAGAGAGAACATAATAATCAAATCTGCAAATATCAAAGCCGCAAATGTGGTGGGATGAGTGTATTTCCAAATATTTGGAAGATGGGGAAGGTTGTTGTTGTTGGGTGCCTTCAAGGGATTTCCGACTTATGGCGACCCTAAGGCAAACCTATCATGGGCTTTTCTTGGCTAGATTGGCTCAGAGGAGACCGAGAGAGTGTGACCTGCCCAAAGTCACCCAATCAGTTTCCATAACTGAGTGGAGAGCCAAACCCTGGGAATAGGGATAGGTTCCTTCTTGTTGTTGTTGTTGTTGTTGTTGTTGTTGTTATTGTGTGCCTTCAAATCACTTCTGGCTTGTAGTAACCCTAAGGCAACCCTGTCCTGAGGTTTCTTCGGCAAGATCTGTTCAGACCACTACACTACACATATACTGTATTATATATACTGTACTGTACATATATGATATATGCTTGCCTAAGGTCAGTGGGGATTCAAACCCTAGTCTCCAGAGTCGTAGTAGTCTAGCCTAATACAGTATGAGCTAAAATTGCATTGCTGTTTTTAAATAGCTTTTGCTTTGCAGTCTCAAATACTTTGACTATACTTGAGAGCTGGCCTGCATCTGCACTGTAGACATAATCCAGATTGAGGCTGCTTTAATTGCCCTGTTTCAATTCTATGGAATTCTGGGAACTGTCGTTTTGTGTCAAAGGTCAACCTGGTCTTGATGTGTCAAAGAACTCTGCATAATCCCCAAATATTAGAAAACCACAGACCCCCATTTGGCTGGAAAGGGAGGTAATCTCTCTTTTCCACGGCTGCAATTTTGTTTTATGCTATTTTTGTTTAGCATAATTTAATATACAGCACCGGCTAATAAAATTAAGGGCAGTATATAACTCGAGGAACACCATAAAAAGAATGCTAACCTGAAAGATAAATATATAACACTTTAGCCCAGGGGAAGATTGCAAATAAAGGAGAAATATGAGCGGAGCAATTCTGGCTTAATAAATAACCTTAAAGAGAAATAATGAAGAGGAGGTCTACAGCTTTAATGGCCTTCTTAAGATTCATTATTTGGAAAATGGCTTTTCTTCTCTTTTTCCCTCTCTGCTTCTCGAGGCACATGCATTTGGAGACAGTTTTTCAGGGACAGCAGCTGGACAAGGAAAGAGCATCCATCATGCAACTGCAGAGACAAGGAGCTAACTTTGAAGACTTTCAAGCCGAGGCAAGGAAATGGCAGCCTTCCAGATGTTGCGGGATGCCAACTTCTAGCAGCCCCAGCCAGCATCACCAGTGGAAGGATGATAGGAGTTGCAGTCCAACAAGGTAGCAAGGAGGTGCTGCTAAATGCTGTAATGTCAGCGTGGACTTAGGGCAACCCTATGAATGAGAGACCTTTCCAACAAGTTACCCCGGTTCTTGCAAACTCAGGGCACCTAGAAGTCCCTGGACGGAGTCTGTCTGCCCATAATGTGATCCTTCTCTTTTCCTACTGCCTTCTATCTTGCCAGGCATCATCATCATCTTTGCTATTGAGTCATGTCCTCTCATGATATGTCCAAACTACAACAGCCTCAGTTTGGCTTTCTTGGCTTCTAGGGAGAATCATAGAATCATAGAGTTGGAAGAAACCCCAAGGGCCATCCATCCCAACCCAATTCTGCCATGCAGGAACTCTCAATCAAAGCATCCCTGACGGATGGCCATCCAGCCTCTGCTTAAAGACCTTCAAAGAAGGGGACTCTACCACCTCCAAAGCAGCATCTTCCACCATCAAACAGCTCTTACCATCATGAAGTTCTTCCTAATGTTGAGGTGGAATCTCTTTTCCTCTAGATTGAACCTATTGCTCCAAGTCCAGGTCTCTGGAGCAGCAGGAAACAAGCTTGCTCCATCTTCAATCTGACATCTCTTCAAATACTTAAATAGGGCTATCAAATCACCTCTTAATCTTCTCTTCTCCAGGCTAAACGTACCCAACTTCCTAAGTCTTTCCTCATAGGGCTTCATGGTTTCCAGGCCCTTCACCATTTTGGTGACCCTTCTGTGGACACATGGCTCCAGTTTCTCAACATCTTTTTTCAATTGTGGAGCCCAAAACTGGACACAGTATTATTCCAGGTGAGGCCTGACCAAAGCAGAAGAGAGTGGCACTATGACTTCCCTTGATTTAGACACTATACCTCTATTGGTTGTGAAACCCACTGGGTGACTTTGGGCAAGCCACATTCTCTCAGCCTCAAGGGAAGGCAATGGCAAACCTCACAGATTATAAAGCCTCACAGATGATAAAAGCATCTTGGAGGAAGATCTCTGTTGCACTTTGAGGATTTTACCACGAGGTGTCATCCTTTCATTGCAGATCCCAGCAGATCCATAAAGTCTTCTTGGTTCACTTTGGAGAGAGAGAGAGAGAGAGAGAGAGAGAGAGAGAGAGTTCTGAGCCCATGAGAATGATTCTTAATCTGCAGGTGGCCTGTGTTTAATTATCCGCCATCGATTATTATAACGCATTAGCATTATCACCATGAAGCTCTTCCCCACTTCGTCTTAAGGACTTCAATTTCAAAATGGTAATATTTGCAACAAAAGCCTTGCATTTTCATGCACGCCTGTATTCAGGCATTTTGTAAAATAATTAAAATAGGTGGGGGATGACCCAGAATGCCACACAGTTCGAAAAGCAGGTAATAGAATTGCAACTGCATCTGGAAAAGCTTGGGAATAACTGGGAACCTGGAAACAGAGCACAGGGTGGGAAACTTTCTATGCACTTTCCTCCTTTTCATGCGCTTTCCATGCACTTTCCTTTCTTAGCTTGGAAAAGTTGGTTTTTTGACTCCATAGCTGACCAGGGAACTGAACCTTGATCTCTAGAGTCGTAATGCAACACTGAAACCAGTATACCACCCTTACTCTCATTCTCTCTCATAGGGATTTGAACCCTGGTCTCCTGGTGTCCTCATTCAGTATTCAAACCTCTACTTCCTTCTGTCTTTGCTAGGCCTTTCTTGCAAGGTTTATTCAGACCTTTGTCTTCCTCTGAAGCTGAGAGAGAGTGGCTTGCCCAAGATCACCCAGTGGGCTTCCATGATTGAGCAGGAATTCGAACCCTGGTCTCCTAGACTTCTAGTTCAGCACACAAATTATCACACCATGCCTGCCTTGAATCCCATTAGCAAACCCCACAATGCATCATATTTATGCCCCTCCAAACCATTCATAAGTGGCATCCCACACAATTCATCCCTGCTGGGTCCCATTTTGGCCATCAGAAGTAGGGTTAAGCTTTTGCCGTCAGGGGGCAGCCCAGCCTTCCAGGTCTTTCCATTGGCGAAAGATGTCTCCTGTTTAGTTGCCTGCCTGCTTCCAGTCGTAAAGTGTACATTTGTAAATTACGCAGCCGCCGTAGAGGAAGGGTATCGCGCGAGCCCTCCTTGCCAAATTGATATTTTAGCAACAACAGTAAACTTTGGCTTGATGGCCGATAATTTGAAGAGCCGGCGTCAGATAAAAAATTCATAATGGCTTGGGCCGACTGGAATGCAGACAAATTATATTTAATGCTCAGAGTTGTAAAACAATTTTGCTCCAGGGCTCTGCTATAATAAATATCAGGACGTAGTAAATGGAATCTGGGTAGTAGGTGCCCTAGGCCTTTTGTGTGGGAGAGAAAGAGAGAGAGAAAGAGGGATTGCTTGGATCGCAGATACTTCACAGTTGTTTCACTGGGGCTGCATCTGCAGTGCAGACATAATCCAGTTTGACACCACTTTAACTGCCATGGCTCAGTGCTATGAGAGCTGTAGTCTGTTGTCACACCAGAGCTCTCTAACGTATCTCACAGAACTGCAATGTCCAGAATCCCATAGCATTGAGTCAGGGCAGTTAAAGTAGTGTCAAACTGGAGTATTTCTGCAATGCGGATACAGCCATGGACTCAGACATCCAACTCATAGCAAGCTATGGCTTCCACAGAGGGGAAAGGGGAATGGTGGATCCGCTCCAGCTTTTAGTCTAAACTTTAAAGGGGTGAGCCAAGATGCTGGTGTGGTGAATGCCTATTTTACATACACCCCAAAAGAGAGCCAATGTAGTGTAATACTTTGAGTGTTGGACTAAGGCTTCAAGATTTGTTGTTCTTGTGCTTTCAAGTCGCTTCCGACTTATGGTGACCCTATGGTGGGGTTTTCTTGGCAAGATTTGTTCAGAGGAGGTTTACCATGGCCTTCCCCTGAGACAGAGAGTGTGACTTGCTCCAAAAACCCAACTTGGGTTTCATGGCTGAGCTTGGAATCAAACCCTGGTCTCCAGAGTAAAAGTCCAACACTCAAATGACTACACAACACTGGTTTGCATAAGGCTTTGAGATATCGGGGGTCAAATTCCTGCTTGGCCATGGAAACCCACTGGGTGACCTTGGGCAGGTCACTCTCTCTCAGCCTCAGAGGAAAGCCCTTGAAGAGCTCCTATGTAGAAACATGGAGCTGTTGCAACAAGGGAGATAATGAGGTTCATAAGGACATATTGGACAGTACCTGGAATGTCACTGGAGGCAGGTATCACACATCCTTTCCAGATCCTTCCCAGATTCTTGTGCTCATGTCTGAATTTCTTTTCAGACCTTCTCAAGAGCTTGAATCCTCCCTAGTTTTGTGCACAAGCGAAGGCTTCTGCTGGGGCCTGCGCTTCAAGAAAATGCCCAAGAACGCCTTTTGGAGAAAGCTACTTAGAAATTCAACAGCAATTATGCAATTAAGCATTTTAAAAATGCACGCATTTCCGGAGGCAGATCTAAGCGCACGAAGCCGTCTGCAGACCCCAGAAATTCTCAGTGGGATCTTTGAAAAAGGGGGGTGCCAACACATTGACAACTTTAATTGATCCATGGCTCCGGGACTAGAACTGAAACCATGCGTCTTCTCCACAGAGGTGTTGATAATGGGGAGGTGGGGGGAATTTACACTTGGTTAATGCTAGCAGATTTTTGAGGCCTTGTTCTTAACCAGGAAGACGGAGAGGGAACACAGTCAAGAGACAAGTGGTGTCTTCAGGAACGTTAATGTTCATGGAGCATAACCTTCTTAAGTTAGATTCCTGGTCATGAAGCATCAGTGCTCCAACTCTTCCCAGCCAGATACCCATCAAGGAGTGTTCCCAATGTGCATCGCTGCCTGCATATCAGCCATTGAGCATCCGCTGGTTTCAATTGCACAACCAACACCTGAATGTAGTATCATATCAGCCTTTGGGCCAAGGGATCCCAAACTTTGGTTCTCCAGGTGTTTTGGACTTCGGCAACCAGAAATTCCTGGCTCTTGACCAAGCTGATTGAACAAATCTTGCCAAGGCCGCAGCCCTGCAAAACTCTAGAGGAGCCACAAATCTATCAATGTAGCCCTCTGGAAGAAGTGTAGCCTTTTGAGCATCAGACTAGGACTCGAGACCAGGGTTCAAATCCCATTTTACCATTGAAACGCAGTGGGTGACCTTGGGCAAGTTTCACTCTCTCAACCTCAGAGGATAGTAATGAAGAAACTGGCCATGAAAATCCAATCATAGGGTTGCCTTAGGGTCGTCATAAGTCAGAAACGACTTAAAGGCACATGACAATGCTGACCACAACAACAGCCCTCTGGGCTCTAGGGATGTACCCATCCTGCCATAGCTTATGCATGTTTAGGTGCATGTAAGATTGGAAGGGGCTTCTCTTGTCTTTTCCATAAGTTGGATATGACTTGAAGGCACACAACAACAATAACAACCATCACAGCAACAGACCTTTGCGCTCTAGAGATGTGACCAATCTGCCATAGAGGTACATGTAAGATTGGAAGGAGCATCTCTTGTCTTTTCCTTGGGGTCTATAGAAGGAAGGCCCAGTGCCAAAGATGTTAGGAAGCCTTGATAGAAATCTAACAAGAGCCAACTTCGCCATTACAGGTTATCCAATTGCCTGTAGGCTTAACCCGCCATCTCCCTCTCGAGACTTTAATTACTGCCGAATGATTTTATTATTTTTATCAATAAAATGCACATTTGGGCAGAAGGCCGCCCGTCGGCACACCTGAGCGAACTCGCCCACCGATGCCGCTCGCAAGAGGTTGGGTTCAGAAACAATAATAACACTTTGCCCTCTTGTAGTATTTCAGAACGCTACACAAATGTGAATGAATTAAGCGGCCTGGTCACCCCTTCCTCTCCGGGAAGAAGGAGTCGAAAGGGCAAAGGTTGGGAAAGCGGGGGGCCAGGGAAAGCTTCGCCAAGCTCTCCCCTGATAACTGCATTTAATATCCAGAAATTATGAGCCGGGGGAACCTTAGGTGAGCAGGAGGCAAAGGGGTGAGCTGCAAGGCCAATTCAGATGGGGCTGCCCCATGGCATGGTGGGTGCCTCCGGGGGCAAACGCCAGGGGGCAAGGGGAAGAAGGATGTTTAACAGCAGCTCCGACTGGGGAGAGCTTCGGTCCGCAGACGGCGTGCCCCCTCTCGCCTCGGAAAATTAAATATAAATATTTAATGGCAGCCCAGCAAGCAAAAGAAACACAACGCTGGGCTAATGAAAATCGAACTGTTGTCCAGGAAGTCCTTGAGATCCCGGCGGTGCGGCTGATTTCTTTCAAACACAGAAACGCACAGGGATGGAGGAAGACAGAGGTCCAAAACACACTGCAGAAATAGTCCAGTTTGAGGCCACTTTAACTGCCCTGGCTCAATGCCTTCTCTATCAGAGGATTCTGGTGCCACAATAAACTACCATTCGTAGGATTCCCTAGTACTGAGCCAGAGCAGTGAAAGCAGTCTCAAACTGGATTGTTTCTGCGGTGTGTTTTGGGCCAGAGACAAAGAGCAAGGCCTCTGTGTCTATGCAGCACTAAAACCAGAACACCACCGACCCATGATGGTCACAGCATTTGGAAAATAAAGGTTGCTGTAGAGTTTGGGAAGGGAGCCATTGAGGGTTGAGTGCTGGACTTAGGGCTTTGGAGACCAGGGTTTGAATCCTGTAACCTGAGTCCAGTGCTGAAACCACACTACCATGCAGCCTTTTTATAAACGAGGGTTTCCTTGGCAAGGTTTATTCAAAGGAGGGGATGACGTTGCCTTTGTCTAAAACCGGGTGGGTTTCCGTGACTGAGTGGGGATTTGAACTCAGATCTCCTGGGGTCCTAACTGGACATTCAAGCCACTATCCCATGATAGTTCTCAAGCAATACTTAGCTTCTGAAATCAGACAAGGGTTGCTGCTACACTGCAGAATTATGTAGTTTGACGCCACTTTAACTTGTTGTGGCTCTGTCGAATCTTGGGATTTGTAGTTTGTTGTGGCACCAGAGCTCTCTGACAGAGAAGGCTAAATAGCTCACAAAACTACAAATGCCAGAAATCCATAGCAAGGAGTCATGGCAGTTAAAGTGGTGTCAAACTGCATTAATTCTGCAGTGCAGATGCGGCCTAAATGGATGTGTTCAGGGAGGCTTTATCTTTAGGGGTGTTTTCCTGACTTTTCAAGGGGACCTTTGAGGCCATCCATACTATTGCTTTTGCCATGGTCCTGTAATTTGAGATCTTCTGCTGTGATGATGTAGTATTGCTGTTGCTTTAGATTGCCATGTTAATTTTCTTATGATCCCTGCCTGTCGTTGTTACGATATCTGTCTGTTTTTGTTGTGATTTGATTGTTTTAATTGATGCAACCCGCTTTGATTTGTTGCTGTTTTGAAAAGGAGAAGGAAAAAAACACAACAGAGCAGCTGTTTTAAATATAAATTGAAAAAATACAGCAAAGCAGTCACAAAATATGGCCTGGATCTTAGAGTTACAGTACTCATGACTAGAGTCGTTGAATCAATTAAAGGTACCTATACGCTTACTCACGTTGCAAAAAAGGATCCAATGGCATGAGAGTCCACATGGTGCATAATTTTGAGTGTTGGGCTATGATTCTGGAGGCCAGGGTTCAAATCATGAAACCCACTGGGTGACCCTGGGTTTGTCACACTCTCTCAGCCTCAAAGGATGGCAATGGCAACCCTCTCCGAAGAAACATGTCAAGAAAACCCCATAATAGGTTCGCCTTAGGGTTGCCGTAAGTCGGACATGACTTTAAGGCACACAACAACAACTCTGGTTGAGACTGTGCTGGTCTATGACCATAGTAAAGATGCTGTTCTTTTCTAGTTGAGACTAATTAATAGGATTCAGACCTCAGTAAATAAAAACAAAATGGCAGGTGCCTGCCCCAAGGAGCATGCAGTCTCAGTTGTAGCAATAGAAGGATGATGGTTTCCATGTCAGAGAAGTAGTGAATCCATGCTAGGCATTGTTCAAGAAGCTGCTATTTGAAGTGCTGAGCCTCTGGATAGCTTTGGCGGAGCTATCCATGGTGCCGAATTCTGCCCTCAAAATAGCTTCTCCGCCTTGGACAGCTCCATCAATGCTCTCCATTGGTGCAGCACATCAAAGGACATTTTTTAAACATCTGGAATAAAATCCAAAATGTATTGCACAGAGATGGGAATGTTTAGCTGCTCCTGGTGTAACCTGTGACTCGGGGAAAGGGGGAAAGACGGAGAGGAAAAGGGAGGAAAGAAAGATGCGCTGCGGATGTGCGGAGCGCCGTACCATCTTCTGTCCTTGAGGAAAGCACAGTCACTCCTAGAAGAGGCCTCCAGAATATCATTTTAAAGAACAGAGCAGAGAGGAAGGGTGTCCTATCTCTCTCATTCACACACATATATACACACACACACACACACACACGCACAACCCTTCTTGCCTCTTCTTTCTTTTGACTTTGTTACCTGATGTCTTATAGGAACACATCCCGCCTCTTTCTCTCTCTCGTTCCCCCCTTTTCTTCGCCTCCCTCCATTAAATGTTTTATCCATGTTGCCACTTCCATCTCCCGCGTTAGCATCTTTAATGGGGGAATATTACCATATTAATTGCTATTGTGAACCAGAAGATACTTATATCATCCAAGCTTTCATTACTGTCAGGGAAAGATTTTTTCCCACTGAGTCAAAAGTGACCACTTTCCTTAATCCCTTCTTTAAAAGCTCTGTGATTTCTCCTTGACGGGGCTTTGGAACCACAGGCTCAGCTTGCCTCCCTCCTTTCCCCAACCGACTCCCCTCCTTTTTCTACTTTCTACTTCATTCTTTTTTTTTTTATCGGACCCCAATTTAGAATTCAAGAGATGCTCCCCAATTGTGATAAGCAGAATTAAATCTCATTCTTTCTTTTTCTTCTTTTCTTACTTTCTTATTTACTCCTCAGATCTGAGGACGTAATTTTAGATTTCGGCAAAGGGGCAAGGGAGTCAAGAGATAAGGAGCGGAAGCAGGTTCTGCAAACTCCTTTTGGCCCAATCTGGTTTCGAGGGGGGGAACATGATCATATGCAAAAACGGAGGGATCATTCCCTTCTATTTATACCCCATAATATGCAGAGAGATCCATTTTATTTTGTTCCAGCACAGTCCTTTTAAATAGCATGCTCCTCTCGCACGCATTTCTGGTTCCTATGCCCATGTCATTGTTTGCAGCCATGATAATTTCCTTTGTTACTCTGTGCTTTCGGGTTAATTCTGACAAACGGTGACCCTCTCCAAGGGTTTTCTTGGCAACTTTCATTCAGAGAGGGTCTGCCTTTACCTTCCTTTGAGGCTCCTTCCACTAAGAAAGTGTGGCTTGGCCAAGTGTGGATTCAAACCCTGGCCTCCTACAGACTCTGTCCAACATTCAAACCATTATACTACACCGATGCTCACTGACAAATCTTCAGATTTGCTATGGTCTTCCTCTGAGAGTGTGACATGCCCAAGGTCACTCATTGGGTATCAGCAACTGAGTGGAGATCCAAACCCTGGGGATAGGGATAGGTTCCTTGTCGTTGCTGTTGTTGTTGATGATGTTGTGTGCCTTCAAGTCATTTCCGACTTATGGCAACCCTAAGCTGACCCTATCATAGGGGTTCCTAGGAGATATTTGTTCAGAGGAGGTTTGCCATTGCCTTCCCCTGAGACTGAAAGAGCGTCGCCCAGTGGGTTTCATGACCGAAATGGGAATCGAACCTGGGTCTCCACAGTCATTGTCCAGTGCCCAAACTACTACACCGCATGGGTTCCTATGCCAAAATAAGGCAACTTTTTATCCAAGATGAACAATGTGTGTAAGAGATATGAAACAACCAGGTCATGGAAGCCTTGCACAACTCAACAAAAACATTGTGAACCTTCTAGAGACCACTCAGCGGCTTCTTCAAAAACGCACCTTATCTTTCACCTGCCTTCACTTTTCTTATCATCTCTGTCTACTTCTTGCAACACTGATGCTCTTTGTCTATGTACAGTAGTATTCTCTGAAATACGAATGTTCTGGTCCTCATTGTTCTATGTCTGGGCCTTTGTGGTTGGAATACTAACCTAAAGCTTGGGGAAAGTTCCCTTTTTTGGCCCACAGTTCTCAGAGTCCCCCAACCACCTTGGACATTGGGGATGTGAGGGGGTTATGATATCCTTGACCTCTGAATCTGGATCCCTAAGCTTCACTTTGTGGTTGTTGTTGTGTGCCTTCAAGTTTCTACTGAGGTGAACCTTACATGGGGTTTTCTTGGCAAAAGTTGTTGTTGCTATTGTCATGTGCCTTCAAGTTATTTCTGAGTTATGGAAACTCTAAGGTGAAGCTATCACAGAGTTTTCTTGGCAGAATGCATTTTTCTTGTTGTTATTGTGTGCCTTCAAGTTGTTTCCAACTTACGGCAATCCTAAAGCGAACCTAACACAGGGTTTTCTTGGAAGAATTTGTTAGCATTGTTATGTGCCTTCAAGCCATTTCCAACTTATGGTGACTCTACAGCAAATCTGTCCTGACGTTTCCTTGCCAAGATTTGTTAAGAGGAGGTTTGCCATTGCCTTCCGCTGAGGCTGAGAGAGTGTGACTTAGTTTTTGCCATCTGTTTTAGACTTCTATGGCTTCCTTCAAGTCAACGGAGGAGGATTAGCTTAGTTGTTCATTGCTCGTTAGCTTAGTTGTTCATTGCTGCTGAAATTAAAACCTAATCAAACCAAAAACATGGGAATGGAAAGGCTCGCTCTTCGGTTTCGTGGCGGAGAAAGGCCTGGCCCATATGACAAGCCCTCCCTTACCCCAGAAGGGAAGAAAAAGGGGGCAGAGGGAGGACCAGCCGCCGGGGGTAGAAAGAAATAATAATCTGGGCCTGAACAATGTACAAGCTGGGGGGAATTCAATAAAGCATCAGCCTTATCAGATTGCAGGCCTTTTGTGGCCCGGCGGCTCGTGCCGATGGGCTAATGGGCCAGAAGGCGATGGAAGGGGGGCAGCGAACGAGGGCAATGGGGGAGGCGAAGGAGAAGTGTCAATAGAGTGAGATTGGGGAGGACAAAAAAGGGGAGACAGATGGGAGGGAAAGGGGGGAAGGTGGAGAAGAAAGGGAAGAAAGGGAGAGGGCTGGCTGGGGGATGGCAGGGAGTGGGTGGCTGGGAGGGAAAACAATTAAGAAGCCATGGAGAGCAGAGAGGCTTTATAATTTAACAGTTAATCAGGCCGGGGGTGGACAGGTTTGTCAAAATTAAATTCCTTCTTAAATGACCAAACATGTTCCCTGGAATAAAAGACAACAAAGGGAGGCGGGAGGGCGCAGGGCGAAAGGGGGGCGAGGAGAGAGAGGCGCACCACCCACCGCCAGGCCCTGCTTCTGCTTCTGCCGCCATCAAAGGGACCCATCTGAGCTTCAGTGTTTTTTCTGGGGGGACCTTCGCTTTGGCAGCCCAGTTCGTATCTAGTTCAGACCAAAAGTAGAACCAGTGTGGCATAGTGGGTTCTGCGGTGGACTTTGGAGACCAGGGTTCGAGGTCCTGTTCGGCCGTGGAAAACCACTTGGGTGACTTTGGGCAAGTCCCACACTCTCAGTCCCAGAGGATGGCAAGGGCAAACCCCCCTCTCTGAACAAATCTTGCAAGAAAACCTTGTGATAAGGTTGCGGTGAGTTGGAAATGACTTGAAGACACACAACAGCAGTCACCAATCCAAAGGATGACCTCTTCTAATACAGTGTTGCCTGCGTTCGGTGATAGCCACTTTCCAAGGTCCTTGAACTCTGATCCTTTAAACTAGAGATGCCAAGGATCCTTAGTACCTGATTTTTAGGCCTGTGATACTGATGCCTCTGAATTATGAGTGTTTCTTGGAGATATAATGGTTCTAGTCCTCACTGCTCTCTATCTCTCTATTTCTGTATGTATATACTTAAAGGAAGCATCATTATGCTGGACCAAATTGCTGGTGTATCTTGCCTCTTTATGGCTGCTAACATTAGTAGCTTGTTGATGTTTGTGTGCCTCCAAGTCCTTTCCGACTTAAGGTGAACCTAAGGCCTTGCTTCCCTCCCCAATTTTTGGTGCATCTTCTTTCCTCTTTGCCCTTTGACCCCTGAGAGGTCCCTGGTTTGGGGTCCCCCCTGATCCATCCATCCTTTGTTTCATGTCTGTCACCTGGAACTGGAAAAGGTTAGCAGCTCTTCGTTGGCCTTAGTTTTATGAGGTTTTCTTGTTCGGAGAAGGTTGGCCATTGCCTTCTCCTGAGGCTGAGAGAGTGTGACTAGGTCACCCAATGGGTTTCATGGCTGAGCTAGAAATCGAACCCTGGTCTCCAGAGTCTCAGTTAAAGAGGACTATCATAATAAGGCAGCTTATACCCCCTAATTTTCAAAACAATAAGGGATGGGGAAACTTTGCAAAGAGGATGCTGCAGGGCCCAAGGCAGCCTCTAGTCGGCACTGCCTCCCCTTCCAAGCCTCTGCGCCACTCTCTGGCCCTTTCCCCAACTCAGGGCTGTTTAATTAACGTGCAAATTGGGTAGATTAAATGACTCTAAATAATTAGCCACAGATCCTATAAACAGGATAACATATTTAATTAAGCGGCGATATAGATTTTGGAAACTGTTAAATGTCTCTCCAGAACGGTTCCTTTAGATCTCTCTCTCTCTTTTTTCCCCTTCCAACTTCAAAACAAGATATATCCTCCCCTCTTTTCATTCAAAACAAAACAAAACACAAAATAGCCCTTCAAAATGTGATTTTTGATCCCTCTTCCTTCCCCTTTAAAGACATATATATATAAATCCTTTCCATCTTTTGGTCCAGCACAAGAAGTTACTTGCCAAAGTTTTTAAACTACATAAACCTACTTTGTTCTGTTAAAAAGAAATATCTATCTATCTATCTATCTATCTAGTTTTCTAGGAATGAAAACATTTATTTTAGGGGGGGTATATGGTGTGCAGTGGGGGGAGTTTTTCAGACTATAAAGGCAATACAAAGGTAAGTAGGAAAAGGGGGAGGGAAATCCAATTTCATTATATCAATCAAATTTAATTGGCAATTTGTATAAGCAATGACCAGCTTGGCTTTAGGTAAAAAAAAAAACTATTAAAGGGGGGAGGGAAGAAAAAAAGGAATTGGGGTTGCTACTAAAAAAGAGAAGAAGAAGAGGAGGGAAAATCTTGGTTACTTAATTAGTGTCTGAACTGCAGAGGGAAAAAAGATCCTGAGATTTACTTTCTACAAAGAGCGAGCCGCGCCGACAATTCATTAGGCAGGCGGCTTGTAAATTAGAGCTAAGTTAACCTGATTTCCCTTAATTAAAACATCTTTCCTCGTTTACGATGTGGATATAAGTAGATCTCCAGGGTTTTGAATTTTCTACAACAGCAGATGGTCAACCTAGAAGCAGATAATAGTTAAAACGCCTTCCTCCGAACAGATCCGAACAACGTGAGCGGGCGACCCTGGCGAGGATTAGAATTAAGGCCAACAACGCAGAGCTCTTAACCCTTTCTTGTTCCAGGTTATGGACACGCAACAAGGAGGGCGGCATGGACCAGGGACCCCTGCCTAGGGCAAGTCGGCTTTCCTAAGGCTTCAGCCTTGGCTCAGGACACCGGATATGTTTATATATTAAACATACCAAACCAAAGGTTGGCAAGGCGGAGGGCGACTGAAATGGCAAAGGATCTGGAAAGATGAACAGAAGGCTAGAATAGGCAAGACTTTGAGCTCATCCCATGTTAGTCTTTCAATATTAGATCTGGAAAACATCAAGCCCTATGCAATGAACAGAAGGCTAGACTAAGCAAGACTTTGAGCTCATCCCATGCGAGTCTTTCAAGATAGGCCTGACTCTTACTTTTAGTCCTAGTGAGGGTTGACCCATCAAATCCATGGAATGGTGAAAAGTCTAGAAATCATCAAGCCCTATGCAATGAACAGAAGGCTAGACTAGGCAAGACTTTGAGCTCATCCCATGTTAGTCTTTCAAGATAGACCTGGAAACCATCAAGCCCTATGCGATGAACAGAAGGCTAGACTAGGCAAGACTTTGAGCTCATCCCATGTTAGTCTTTCAAGATAGACCTGGAAACCATCAAGCCCTATGCGATGAACAAAAGGCTAGACTAGGCAAGACTTTGAGCTCATCCCATGTTAGTCTTTCAAGATTAGATCTGGAAACCATCAAGCCCTATGCGATGAACAGAAAGCTAGACTAGGCAAGACTTTGAGCTCATCCCATGTTAGTCTTTCAAGATTAGACCTGGAAACCATCAAGCCCTATGCGATGAACAGAAGGCTAGACTAGACAAGACTTTGAGCTTATCCCATGTTAGTCTTTCAAGATTAGACCTGGAAACCATCAAGCCCTATGCGATGAACAGAAGGCTAGACTAGACAAGACTTTGAGCTTATCCCATGTTAGTCTTTCAAGATTAGACCTGGAAACCATCAAGCCCTATGCGATGAACAGAAGGCTAGACTAGGCAAGACTTTGAGCTCATCCTATGCTGGTCTTTCAAGATAGGCCTCTTACTTTTAGTCCTGGTGAGGGTTGACCCATCAAATCCATGGAATGGTGAAGGGTCTGGAAATCATTAAGCCCTATGCAAAGAAGGCTTAGACTAGACAGGACTTTGAGCTCATCTCATGTGCATCTTTCAAGATAGGCCTGGCTCTTAGTGTTAGTCCATATGAGGGTTGACTCATCAAATCCATGGAATGGTGAAAGGTCTGAGCTCATCCTATGTTAGTCTTTCAAGATAGGCCTGACTCTTATTGTTAGTCCTTATGAGGGTTGAGCCATCAAATTCATGGAATGATGAAAGGTCTGGAAACCATCAAGACCTATGCAATGAACAGAAAATTAGACGAGACAAGACTTTGAGCCCAACTCATGCAGGTCTTTCAAGATAGGCCTGACTCTTAGTCCTGATGAGGGTTGACCCATCAAATCCATGAAATGGTGAAGGGTCTGAGCTTCTCCCATGTTAGTCTTCTAAGACAGGCCTGACTTAGTGTTAGTCGTGATGAGGGTTGACCCATCAAATCTATGGAATGGTGAAGGATCTAGAAACCATCAAGCCCTTCGCAATGAACAGAAGGCTAGACTGGACAAGACTTTGAGCTCATCCCATGTGGATCTTTCAAGATAAGCCTGACTCTTACTATTAGTCCTGATTAGGGTTGGCCCATCAAATCCATGGAATGATGAAGGGTCAAGAAACCATGAAGCCCTATGAGGAGTGACTTAGGGAGCTGGGTCTGTTTAGCCTGGAGAAGAGCAGGTTAAGAAGTGATATGATAGCCCTGTTTAAGTCTTTGAAGGGGTGTCACATTGAGGATGGAGCAAACTTGTTTTCTGCTGCTCCAGAGAATAGGAGACAATGCAACAACGAATGCATGAGACTCCATCTCAACATTAGGAGGAACTTCCTGACAGTAAGAGTTGTTTGTCAGTGGAACCCACTCCTTCAGAGTGCAATGGAGTCTCCTCCTTTGGAGGCCTTTAAGCAGAGCCTGGATGGCCATCTGTCGCAGGGAAGAGGGCTTGGGTTGTGTCTTCCTCCTTGGCGGAAGAAGGGGCTTGGACTAGACGCCTCTTGTGGTCTCTTCCAACTGTTCCAATAGAATTCTATTCTATATATGTGAGTTTGTGTGTATATATGTTTGTATACACACACAGAGAGAGCCACACATACATACATATTGATGCTATTTATACCCGCCCTTCAGTCCTAAAGGCTCTCATGCTATAGGATTCCGGCAGCTGTAGCATACCTCTGGTGCCACAACAAAGCCACAAGATTCTGTTGCATAGAGCCATGGCAGTTAAAGCGGTGTCTAACTGGATTACTCCTGCAGTGCAGATCCAGCCTCTGGTGCCTGTTGTGAGAAACTCTCCCCACTTTCCCTCATCTCCAGCTGGAGGAAAGTTTGCAAAATTGAGGAGGACAAGCGCTGCCTTTCCCCTCTTTCTTCTTCTTGGCAGGAAAGTGTCCAAACTGCCGCCAGAGAGCAACAAGACACAGGTTGAATTTATCACGAACCACATCCTCCCAGCGAAGAAGCAAGTTTGGGCCTTTATTGTTTATCAGATATCCACCTCCCTTATTGCTTTCCCTTGCTCTTTGGAATAAAGCACCGCAGCAAAGTAGGAAAGGGGGAAATAGAAGAGAGGAAAAGGAGAGTTTCCTATTCGCTTCCCTCTCCAAAAGTCTCAAAAGATGCTGCAAAATCCCTCTGCATGAGCCTCATTCTCCCAACTTCTTTCTTTCAGGTAGTTTCAAAGGAGCTACAAGATCCCTTTGCTTCAGCAAAGCTAATACAAGATCCCTTTCCATCAGGTCATGCTCCCAACCTCTTTCATATAGTCTGAAAGGAGCTACAAGATCCCTTTGCATGATCTCCTGCTCCCAACTTCTTCTTTTCAGATTGTCCCAAAGGAGCTGCAAGATCCCTTCCCATGAGCCTCATGTTCCCGACTTCTTTCTTTTAGGTAATCTCAAAGGAGCTACAAGATCCCTTTGCATGAGCAAAGCTAATACAAGATCCCTTTGTATGACTTCATGCTTCCAACCTCTTTCTTTCAGATAGTCTCAAAGGAGCTACAAGATCCCTTTGCGTGAGCAAAGGAGCTACAAGATCCCTTTGCATGATCTTCTGCTCCCAACTTCTTCCTTTCAGATTGTCCCAAAGGAGCTGCAAGATCCCTTCCCATGAGCCTCATGTTCCCGACTTCTTTCTTTTAGGTAATCTCAAAGGAGCTACAAGATCCCTTTGCATGA
>NC_056529.1:25461271-25477698 GCF_019175285.1 Sceloporus undulatus
TCTCCTGCTCCCAACTTCTTCCTCTCAGATAGTCTCAGAGGTGCTGCTGCTGCTGCAAGATGCCTTGATCATCATGCTGCTGCCTAGTCTCCTTCTCAGGGAATGGGGAAAGTTCCCCTCATTTCATTTATTTTGGACTGCAGCTCCCAGAATCCCCCCTCCAGCAAAGGCACTCTGGGCCTTGTATTCCAAAATCTCCTCCTAAGCTCTCAATGCCAGATTTCCAAGTTGGCTAGAAAGCTTTATGAGGGTTTAGTCTTGCAACTCTTCATTTCTGGATGCTCCATTAGAAGCATTGACTGCTTGCAAGGCAAGAAATGTGGGGAGTCCAGGAAAAACGTGATTGTCGCAGCTCCATTGCTCTCTGACTCATGTCCCATCAAACTACAGTTCCCAGGATTCCCTAGCATTGACCCAGGGCAGTTAAAGCAGTCTCAAAGTGGATTATTTCTGCAATGTGTGTTTTGGACCAAAGCTGGGCCCTAAGGATTTGCTTCCAAGTAGACAGCTGCATCCACACTGGAGAAATAACCCAGTTTGATACCACTTGCCACTGCCATGGCTCCATGCTAGGGGATTCTGGGAGCTGTAGTTTGTCTTGGCACCAGAGAAGGCAAAGTGTCTCACTGCAATACAGTTCCATAACATTAAGGCAGGACAGTTAAAGTGGTCTCAAACTGGATTATTTCTGCAGTGCAGATGCAGATCCAAGGTGGCCTTAAGAGGCCTCCCTAATAACCAGTGTAAAGAAATAGAGGAAAACTTAAGAAGGGGAAGGAAAAAATGAAGAAGAAAGGATGAAGGAGAACAAAAATAATGTAAAGCCTCAAGTTGTTTATAGGCAGAAATAGAAGAATGAATAAAAGAGTGCTTTTCTTTTGGACTGTTTTGGAAGAAATGGGTTTGTTGGGAGGCTGAGATGAAAGAAAGAAAGAAAGAAAGAAAGAAAGAGCATGATGGCATGAAAAAGTGATGAAATTTGGATTAAAATCACCAGGCCTTTGGCTTTCTTCGGTCCTCAATAAGGGATTCACAGCAATTTTTAGCAGCATAGAAATTAAACTGATTTCCAATTCAAATCTTTCTCTCTCCCTCTTTCTTTCTCTTTCTCTCTTTCTTTTTTCCTCTGTCCCTTTTCATTCTTCAACAGCCCCACCAATATATATTTTATGTACTCTGAAGGTGTTTCCGAATAAAATGGGAAGCTGTCTTGCCATTTTGGGGGGGTTACATCACCCCCTCCCCAAATAAATTTCTCTCTCTTTCTCTCATTATATTAAATTACTAAATGGGAGTTTGGCTCATAAGGAAGAAGTCCAACTGCAAAAAAAGAAAGAGAGAGAGAAAAAGAGAGAGAGAGAAATAATAGTATATAAAAAGGAGGAGAGAGAAGGGGATATATATATCCCATATATATCCCATATATACGCCCATCAAATGGAGCTGTGATTAACACACACACACACCACACACACTCAGACTCTCATATATAAAAATTTAAGTATTTACGGAAAGCAGAAGCCTATCAATTGAAGGAGAAGGGGATATATAGAAGATAGATAGCTAGGATAGATAGACCGACAGATATATTTAAAGAGAGCATAAACCCATGAAAATTGAGCTTGGTTACGATAGGAAAGATTATATATTATAGATATATATATATTTTTAAAAAGAAACGACCAACAAATCGAGCTGTGATTACCAGAGACGAGATTAACTCTATAGATATATTATATATATATATACACTATATTCTCTATATATATATACATAACACACACACCACAAGGGCAGAACCTATCAAAATGGGCTGGATTAACAGAAAGAACGAGCGAATGATATACTATATATATATCTAAATAGATATATATATAATCTTTTTATAAAAAAATAAGAACCCATCAAATGGCGCTTGCTTAACCAGAGACGGCTACCACACACACACACACAATATATAATATCATAGATATCACATATACTTCTATATATACACACACACACACACGTCTTGTGTGTGTGTGTGTGTGTGCCTACTAACACACACTAAAAAGGAAACCCATCCAAATGGAGCTCGTGCTTAAAAGAAGGAATTCTATCTATCTATACAACAACACACACACACATAATATATACGTGTGTGTTTTATATATATATAATATATAATACACATAAAAAGGGCACCCCATCAAAAGGAGCTGTGATTAAGAGAGAAGGTATTATTATATATCTATATATATAATAACACACACACACACACAATATATTTATACGTTTGTGTGTGTATTAATATATTATTATATATAATACACTAAAAAGGGAAACCCTCAAATGGAGCTGTGATTAGAGAGCAGATATATATCATATCTATATATATATTCATTACTTACACCACACCACACACCATCTAACGTGTTGTGTGTATCTAATACACCTAAACACGGGAAACCATCAAATGGAGCTGGATTACCGAGGAGCTATTGTTTTTTTATATATTATCTCTTGACCCCACCCATATACCATAAATAAATATCATATTTATTAAAAGCAGAAGAAGCCATTCTGAGTTATGCTTAAACGACGAGGGGGGGTTAGGGCATATAATATCTATATAAATATTATATATTAATTTTTGTCCATTCCTTGCGAGTGGTGGAGGGAATGCAAATCTGCTGCTGTGCTGCTTGCTGCTGTGAAACCGGAGGCAGCGCTGGGCAAATTGGCGTCACCATTCCTCAAATTATATCATTACTCTATTTTGCAAATGTTAATCTGTTGAGCGGATTTCCCCTGGGACTGGAGCAAATTAGTTCTCTGGCTGCTGCGCTGCCTCCTCCTCCTCCTCCTTCATTGCCTCCTTCATTCCCTCCTTCCCTCTCTCTCTCTCTCTCTCTGCGAAGTCTCTGGGCTCAGGGCAGACAAGCACCTCCGATTTGCAGATTACAATTAGGCCTTCTGATTTGGGCTCCTTCAAGCATTGATAATTTTCGGCATATTAAGCACGTTTTAGCAAAGGTGATAAGTCAGTTTTAATTGAAATGAAATTATTATTCTGATGGAAGTTTTTGGGGTTATTATTATTAAGGCGGCGGAGAGCGGAGCGGAGCGAAAGAGGGGGATAAAATAGGCAAGGAGGAGAGAAAAGAAGACTGTCCTCATTTCAGATTCAAGTCTATATATATATATATTAATAATCATCATTTTTCTTCTTCTTTTTTAATGCAGGAGAAAAGGCGAGAAAAAAGGAAAGGCGGGGGAAAGTTTGAAGATCTTTTTTTTTGAAGGGCATTACTATGTCAGGATTGAAGGAGGTAATTTGAAGAGAATTACTTTATTTTAATTCATATATATATATATATTTTCTATCAGGCCTGAAGTGAATTAAAAACTCCAAATCAATCGCCTCCCTCCTTCGGTCGCTTCTCGCCTCCCTCCTTCCTTTTCTTTTCCTCCCTTCTTTTCTTTTTTTTCCTTCCCATCTTTGACCGAATTACAATTATAGATAATTATATGAAGTTTTCTCTCTCTCTTTTTTTTTTAATTGTCGGATTAAGGAGACTTCATATTTTTATTTTAATGTCCTCTTCTCCCCCCTCCTTTCCTCACTGGTTCCTTCCTTTCTTTTTTAAGGTTCATTGGAGTTTTCTATCCTCTTGTCTTCTCTTCTCTTTCCTTTTCTACATCTTTCGATCAAAGAAGGTTCCTAATTCATTTTTCTTTTTGGGGGGGAGCTTTCTGGAAAACATCAACAACCCCCCAAAAAACCCCTTTACTTTTTTAATTGGCGCCGCCTTTCCTTTCCTTTCCGCCAGCGGATCAAAACCACCTCCGACAATTAATTTAGATTTAATTCTGTAATTATCAGCAAATCGAGTAATGTGCGAGTTAATTTAGATAGTTAAAAATTAACTTGCGTGAAGTTAATTGAGTAATTAAAACCCTCAACTGCCGCCTATTAATTTGCTAATTAAAAAATAAATTTGATTTTGTGTAATTTAAAGTAATATTGACATCAGTGTTGGATGGGCGGTTTTTATGGGGGTTTTATGGGGGAATTTATTGGGGGGCGGCGGCAAGGAGGACACCTGCCGCTCTAGAAATCCCAAACTGGGCCCTAAGGGCAAAACAAGAAGCATATTAGGCTTTTTTAAGAGGACAAAATGAAACGGAAGGATCAATCCAGAAGGGTTTGCCCTCCAAAGAAGGAAAGAAGTGTCCGAAAAGCAAGAATATCAGGCGAAAAGAGGAAAAGAGGCGCGATTTGCACGAGGCGCAAAACACGTGTCAATGTCAGGTGTGCGCCATGACCATATATGGAGGTGGAGGGGCGTGGCCTCTCCCTATTGGTTCCTGCCAGAAGCGGCCATGTGGTCTCCCTCTCCATCGATCAATGCTTCCTAAACTTTGGTCTTCCAGGTGTTTTGGACTCCAACTCCCAGAAGCCCCAGGCAGCTTGGCCAAGAGTTAGGGATGCTGGGAGATGAAGGCCAAAACATCTGGAGGACCAAAGTTTGGGGATCCCATGTTAGTGCCATTTTCAAGTGCTATGGGATCAAGGGTCTTTCTCCTTCTCTGCCAAAGAGACTCACTGATTCCCAAACTTTGGCCTTCCAGGGGTTTTGGACTCCAACTCCCAGAAGCCCCAGCCAGCTTGGCCAAACGTCAGGAATGCTGGGAGCCAAAGGTCAAAACATCTGGAGGAACAAAGTTTGGGAATCGCATGTTGGCACCACTTTTATGTCCTATGGGCTCCTAGGATTTGTAGTTTTGCAAGATCTTTCTCCTTCTTGGTGCATCGCCCTAATGTGATTCCCAAACTTTGGTCTTCCAGGTGTTTTGGACTTCAACTCCCAGAAGCCCCAGCCAGCTTGTGAATTCGGGGAGCTGAAGTCCAAAACATCTGGAGCACCATCACTGCACCACTCTCAAGTGCTATGGGATCCTGGGATTTGCAGTTTTGCAAGGCCTTTCTCCTTCTCTGCCAAAGAGGGCTGGAGTGATTCCCAAACTTTGGTCTTCCAGAGGTTTTGGACTTAGCTCTTGGAAGCCCTAGCCAGCTTGGCCAATAGTTGGGAATTATGGAAGCTGAAGTCCAAAACATCTGGAGGACCAAAATTTGGGAACCACAGCACCTGACATAAAAAAACAAAATCCCAGGATTCTTTTAAAATGGAGCCATGGAGCAGTTAAAGTGGTGTCAAACTGCACTATTTCTGCAGTGTAGATGCAGCCATGGCAGTTCAAGTGGTCTCCAGAGTCCTACTCCAACAGTCAAACCATTATGCAACAGATGCTGGATTCCTGCTCCTGACTGCCCTGGTCATTGTAAGAAATGGCGAAGAATGCTGGGACTTGCAATTTGGCAAGTGTTGGGTGACCTGTTTAGGCTTGTGGCCTAAAACAGTGCTGCTCAAAGTTGTGGTCTGCAGACAAGTGTTGGTTCTCCAGCCGTCGGTTCTGGGTCTCTGGCATTCCCAGGAAAGCTTGGTAGCCAATGGGCACAGATACAGTGCCAGTCCATGACACCCCAAAATCAACAAATAAGTCACCAGAACGCCCAACATGGGAGGATAAGAGCTAACCAGAAAAGTCCCAGCATAGTGTTGTAATGGTTTGAGCGTTGGACCAGGATTCTGGAGGTCAGGGTGCAAATCCTGGCTTGGCCATATAAACCCATTGGATGACCCCAAGGTCAGACTCAGAGTGTATGGCAATTGCAAACCCTGCTCTGAAGAAATTTGCCAAGAAAACCCTAGGATAGGCTCACGTTAGGGTCGCCATAAGTCAGAAAGCATGACTTCAAGGCACGCAACAACAACAACTGATCCCAGAGTGAGCAAAAAGGTGGAAGAAAACTCCAAATTTTGCATTTTAAGCATCCCAATGTGAAGAGAAAGGGAGACAAGGTTGTCCATCTCTGAGCAAGAGGCAAGCCATCCTTGGAAGCATGTGTTCTCTGATATTGTGGTACCTGGGACACCTATGTCTCCTCCGAAGAACAAGAGCTCAAGTACCTCAATGCAGTGGAAACCAGTACTCAGTGCTCCAGAAAGGTGGCCTTCCCTCTTTGCCCCTATCATTTTCTATCTGGTGGTAGACTCACCCTGCATCTGAAGGCTCCATAGAATTAATAGTAGTTAGACAGAGTGAGATGGCTGTAGTTTGGGTGCCTTGGCAGGGCAGCAAAACATTGTGTGGGTGCTGTGTGCCTTCAAGTCATTTCTGACTTACAGCAACCCTAAGGCAATACTATGATGGGGTTTCCTTGGCAAGATTTATTCAGAGGTTTGCCATTGCCTTCCCCTGCGGACATAGAATCGTAGAATCATAGAACTGGAAGAGATTTGCCTAAGGTCACTCAATGGGTTTCATGGCTGAGTTGGGAATTGAACCCTCCACTCCACGAAAGGAAATAGACTTAAGTCTATGGAAGCGCATGCTGCACACTTCTTTCTTTTGCTGAGTCCCAAAGGTGCTGCAAGATTTCTCTGCATACTGATTCTACAGACAAACACGGCTATATCTTTGAATCCTGCTCTCCAGAGTCACTTCAGTTTGTTGGTGTTGTTATCTCAGCTTCACAGTCTAGTAGGCATTACCAGCTGGTGTTTTGGACCATTAGCGATTCAGATTTCGTCCAAGAACCTATGACTCAGGGAGATATCATTGGATGATGCGGTCTGTTACTAGTAGCACAATTTGTTGTCGTTGTGCCGTCATAGATCCTATCTATGGAGATTTTATTCAGATGGTTTATCAGAATGGCACTCAGGGCACCTATCGTCACTGGAATCACAGTTGTTTCCTTTCCCCAGAAATATTGAATCTCCATTTCTAGGTGTTGTTGACGCTTGTTTTCTCCTGCCTTCTGCAAACTCTTCTGAGCCAAAGCTGGACAGATTGGAGGTTGCAAGGTTCCCCTTCTTCAAACAAAACAAAACAGAAACCCAATATCAATCAGCTACAGTCTGGTGCAAAAGACATGCACTTAGAATTAAGCACAATAGACTAACACAGCAACCCTTCTGGAAACTGTAATTTAGCATTAAATCATTCTGAACGTAGGAATTGGTTTCAATTACTGGAACTAAACTGAGCTCGCAGTCCATCCAAACAAAAACCCACTCTTGGTTAACCCCAGTGTCCATCTTTCTTAATTTCAGGGGCGCATATATATGTGTTTGTGTGTGTGTGTGTATTGGTGAGGAAAGATTGGGAGTGTCATTGTGTCTCTGTCATTGTTGAAAAACTGGGAGACAGAAATAGTGCATCCCCAAATCTACCAATAGATTGGATTTAACCAAATCTAAGCTATCACCCATCCTCCAAATCTTGCTCCAATATGTTCCAGGGGTCAATGAATCACAAAAGACTGACTGCAGTTTTGTGTCATCTTGAACCCGATCAGCTTCACAGAGTGGAATAAAAGAAAGAGAAACACACTCTTATTTATTTATTTTCCAAAAATGAATCTGTATCCAGGTGAAAACAGTGAAGCAAAGGCTTCAGTGCCCTAAAAATCAACAGGGCCTGTGGAGAAGCAGAAAGTAAGCTTGCTCCATGCTCTACATGGCACCCCTTCCAATATTTAAAGACCACCATCATGTCACTTCTCAATCTTCTCTTCTTCAAGCTAAACATACCCAGAACCTTCACATGTTCCTTGGTTCCTTGGTTCCAGACCTTTTTGGTTGACCTCCTCTGGACATGGTTCCGCTTATGGATATCTTTGGTGCTCAGAACTGGACACAGTATTCCAGGTAAGGTTTGACCAAAGACCTTCCCTTGATCTGGATTCTGTTGTTGTTGTTGTTGTGTGCCTTCAAGTTGTCTCCAACTTATGACACCCCTCAGGCCTATCACAGGGTTTTCCGGGGCCAAGAGAGTGTGATTTGTCTGGGGTCGCTCAATGGGTTTCCATGGCCGAGTGAAGAATCGAACCCTGGTCTCCAAAATTAATAGTCCCATGCCCAAACAACTTTATGCTGAAGTCAAGGTATGAATAGTAGAGTACTGTGAAGTGAAGTTTTGGGAAGCGAATGAAGGTTTGAGTAAGTGAAGGAAGGAAAGTAAGAAGGAAGGAGGAGAAGAAAGAGATGGAACTAGAAGGTAGAAGAATAGATGAGAAGTGTATAAGAAGGAAAGAAGGGTAGGAGGTATGAGAAGGTTTTTGAATATGAAGCGATACAAGAAAGAGTATTATAGGTGTCAGTGCAGAAGTGGATTTACTCCAGGGTTTAGGCTAGTGTTTAAATGAACTGTCCGAGGTGCTGAGTCCCAGCAGGAGACCCAGCATCTTAAGAGCAGAGCAGATGCTTTGGAGAACCAGGCCAGTTCCAGGAACAGAGGTCAAAGAGGCCAGAGGCAAAGTTCCCAACATCACACCAAGCCAGCCATCCCACAAAAGCCAAGGGGCCAGGAAACAAAGCTAAGATTAAAACCAAAAGCAACAACCAACAAACCCTCCGACTAGAGAGTCCGGTAAGCTACAAGAAGAAGGATCCATGTCCAATGAGAGGCCAGGCTTTAACTGGTCCAGGGCAAGATAAAGTTGGCCAGGGATGCTCCAAGAGGCAAAATCCAAGGTCCAGCATCTGCTGGATGTTGACCATAGAGTTGCTCTGGAGGACCTAGAGATTGCTAGAGAGAACACAATCAAATCTGTCAATGATCAAGTCCATAATAGTCAAAGCTGCAAACGTGGAGGGCTGGCTCTCATCATCACCACCACCACCATCATCATCTGTTTGGGGGTTCCTGTGATTTGGCCTAGTTCCTGGCCCTGATTTCTACTGTTTGAGAGAGATGGAGGGGGAACCTAACCCCTAAGTCCATGGGACCGGTCTATCTGCTCTGGGTTTTAGCCTGGAGCCTACCTCCCCAAAAGCTTCAGCACTTGGGGTATCTCCTTCAAAGTTCAAACCAAGAGCAAACCTACCCAGCCATCCCACTGCTACAGAGGCCATGAGCTGCCATTGCAGAGATTGCGCGCACACCTTCAAAAGACCTGGCTGCCTCCCTCTTGGGGCGCTTCCACAGGATTTGGGGTGGTTTAATGAATCCACACTCTTTCAAAGGTGTTTGTGTGGTGTTTTCGGAGAAGTGAGATTAAAGCGGTTGCAGCAGGCGCATTGTTCTCTCCCTGTGCGGAGGAGGAGGAGGCTGCATAGACAATGCTGTATTCTTTTACAACATGTTCCTCAAGTCGGAATATAACCTCTTGCCCTCCCCTCCATTCACAATCATTCATGCGGCTGCGTGGGTGCATGCGGGATATGCAAAATCTGGTTTGCAAAACTCTGCCCTGGTGGTTTTTAAAACTCTGTTGTTCTTTGTGTTGCGTGACGTTTGTCCAAAAAGCAAGAGTCTAGGCCAGGGGTAGGCAACCTTTTTGATCCGGGGGCCGGGTTGCTGTCCCTCAGACAACTGGGGGGCCGAAGCCAAAAAATAAATAATTAAATAATTTTTTAAAAATAAATAAATAAATAAATAAACCGGGACAAATGTGGGACAAAATTTTCAAATGGAGGACACTTTTTTAAAAATGGAGGACACGCAAAAAAAATTGCTGATTTTTTAAAAAATGTTAATATAAATGCATGTTTTGGAGGCTTCTATAGACAATTGCCCCCACTTGCCTCCCCTTGCCCGCCTCCTCCTGATAGGCCAAAGGCCCCATGCCCTCACGCGAGAGGCCAAAGGCTCCGGCGGCAATTGGCGGCAGGACCGGGCTGGGGCCGGTCCCAAGGCCTTGCCGGGCCGCATCCGGCCCGCGGGCTGCAGGTTGCCTACCCCTGGTCTAGGCCCAGGATGGCCAGAGGTTTCCAGGGGTGCATCTCTACACTGTAGAAATAATGCAGTTTGACACCATGGCTGCATCCTACAAACACCTCAAATGTGTCGTTTTCTGAGGCTCCTCCATTCTTTGGCAGAGAAGGCTAAAGGCCTTGCAAAGCTACAAATTCCGGGATTCCATAAGATGGAGCTGCAACACTCAAAGTGGTGTCAAACTGCTTTATTTTTACAGTGTAGATGCACCCTAGGGAGGATTTCTTCACGCCTTGCATGGTCAAACTGTGGAACTCACCACCATCAGATGCAATGATGGTTGCCAATTTGGCTATTGACCTGCAACAACAAAACAGGGAAGACAGAGGGATAGAGAGAGGCGACTCCCTCATTTTTGATCCTCGTCCCTTGAGGAAGGTTGCACAGCCATAAGTAAAGTCTGGCTCAAGGAAATGGTCCAAAGCATACTGAGCTCCATAGACCAAGCCTGGGTCCTCCTATCCCTCTCCGAAGCCGTACTTTTTAACTGTTGACTGTTCACACACTTGTTTCCTAGCCTCCAAGATGTACATATCTGTGCTGTTGACATAATTCAGTTTGACACCGCTTTAACCGCTATGTCTCCAACCTACAGAATCCTGGAATTTGTAGTTCGGTGAGGCGCCAGGACTCTTTGGCAGAGAAAGCTAAAGACTTTGCAAAAGGATAAATGCCAGGAATCCATTAGATAGAGCTACAGCACTTAACGTGGCGCCAAGCATCGTACTGAGGGCAAATTCCAAGAGAGTCCAATGCACATGTGGACCATCCTTCTCTAATCTGGTGAATGGTGACCTCCTTATCCTTCTCTCCTTGAAAGCCCTAGCACTCTCCTTGAACTCTTTCTTCTCCAGCATCAACATCCATTTCCTTGCAGACACCCAGACAAGCCTCCTCTGGGTCCTTTCTGCATCACTTTCTCTCCTTATAGGAACCACCTGGATCCCCAACAGAGCTCAAAACAGTTTCCTTATTGGACCACAATACCCAGCATCCTCCCACCGGCCATGGAAGTGTAGTCTTTGTTAAAAAAGAAACAAATAGGAGTGTATGTGAAGAAGCCAAGGCTGCAGGAGGCAACTTTTTTCTTCCTGGCTGCAGACTTTGACCTTTGATGCTCTTTGCATCCCGACACTGATCTCCAAAGCAGATGGGAGTGTCAAAGCCACAGAGCTTGAAAAGGAAAAACAGGGAGATATATGGGGCTGGACAGGCTGGTAATTCATTGCAATGCCCCTCCTGCCTTAGAATAGCTTTCTGCCCTTCCTTCCTTCCATCCATGGGAGGCTTTTGGGCCCTGGCTTTTTATTGTTGTAAACTAGGTTCCTTGGTGGGAGAGGCTTGGGTTAGTCTGGAAGCTACTCTTTCTGCAGTTGCTCATCGCTTCTTTTTCTTTTCTTTGGCTTCTTCTCCAAGTCCCAAGTTGTGTCCATGATGCCACTCTGAACCACAACCCTAAGCATTGGAGACAGGTCCTTAACCCAGATTTCTTACTGAGCTTTATGCCTGAACCTGGATTTCTGAAACTAAGGACAATCATAGGCCTGTTACAGACTTCCAAATTAAAGCTGCTTCAGGTCTCTTTGGATGTATGCTGTTTAAATGATGCATGCATCCTAAGAATCCAGAAGCTGCACCAAAGCTGCCCTCCAGTGCTTAGGAATGGAGTCTGGCTTTGAAGCGACCTCCGGACTCTTAGGACCCAGGCATCATTTAAATAGCATACCTCCAAAGAGACCCAAAACAGCTTTATTTTGGCAGTCTGTCACAGGCCATAGTTTCTCTGAAGATGCCAAACATCAGGAATAGACTCTTCTAGAACATGCCCATTCAGCCCAAAACCCCACCAAAAACTATGGGTCCTGGCCATGAAAGCCTTGGACTTCACAATAATAGTATTAATAGTAACAGTAGTACTATCAGCAAAACAACACTATTGACATCATAAATCAGTCTCAATTGCAGTGCTGTATAAAACACCAACTATAATGTATTATATTTACAGAGAACCACCTGTCCTCTTGTGGGGGGTAGTGTGACCTAGTGGTTGGAGTGCTGGACCATGACTCTGGAGACCAGGGTTCGATTCCTAGCTTGTCCATGAAACCAAGTGGGTGACCTCCGGCAAGTCACACTCTCTCAGCCTCTTCAGGGGAAGGCAATGGCAAACCTCCTCTGACCAAATCATGCCAAGAAAGCACCATGATAGGGCCGCCATAAGTTGGAGACAACTTGAAGGCACACAAGAACAACAGCAAGAACCTTTCCTCTTCTTCTTCACTGCCTTTGAGTCAACCTTGACCATTGCTGAGGCCTGTCCATCTCCCTCTTCTGGGTAGCCACAGTCCAGAACATTTAACCATGTTCAGCCAAGGAGTGCGTAGGAGGACAGGAGAGTTTGGGAAGCGCTGCTCTAGAAAGGAGGAAGGAAGGAGGGAGGGAGGGAGAGACTAGGAGGGAAGGAAGGGGGAAGAAAAGAAGGAGGGAGGGAAGGGGGTAAGCAGGAAGGAAGGAGGGAACAAGGAAGGACAGAAGAAGAAAGAAGAGTGGAAGGAAGGAGGAAGTGAGGGAGTGAAGAAGGAAGGGAGGTAGGGAGGAGGAAGTTAGGGAGGGAGGAAGAAGGAAGGAAGTGAATGAAGGAAAGAAGGAAGAAAAGGAGGGAAGGGGGAAGGAAGGACAGAGGAAGGAAGGAAGGAAGGAAGAAGGAAGGGCAGAGGAGGAAGAAGAGAGGGAGGGAGGAAGTGAAGGAAGGAGGAAGTGAAGGAAGGAGTCCAACTCTCTTGGGAACTCAGCCCAAGAGGAGCCTTGGGAAGGAGTGTGCCATACATCTATGTGTGTGTGTATGTATCTCTATGTCTATCTCTAAGGCTGGCCTGGAGCGGAGAGTGCGGAGGGTGGCGTTGGAGGCAGGGAGGCAGGATGGAGGGATGGAGGCAGCCGGGAGGAGGGCGGAGGAGGGTTCGGGGCGCGAGGCTGGTTCCTCTTATTATCAAGTTAATTAAAGGCAGCATCTGACAATGTCACTCGCTGCAGAAAAAGGGATTTAAACGCGACGTCTCCCAGGGCCCTTCGTGTCAAGCGCCCCTTCCTTCGCTCTTTCGCTCTTTCTTCGCCTTTCCCTCTCCCCCTCTCTTTCTCTCTTTCTTTCTTTCTCTCTCTCTTTCTTTCTTTCTTTCTCCCAATCATCCTGGGCCTTCTTCGCAATCCTTGCCTTTTCGAGGCAGCGATGCAATTATCAGGACGATTAGATGGAATAAATATAAACGAGGACGACGTTTTTAAATAGGATGAAATGAAATGAAAGAACACTCTCTCTTTCCAAAAGGAAAGTGTTTCTTAGGCAGGCGCTGAGCGTACAGAGATGTATGTGTGTATATGTATATGTGTGTGTATATATATGGACATATACATTTATATATTACACATTTACACATGAATATGCATACAAATACACACAGACACATATATATACAGTATTACATTTATATATATCACACACACACACATATACATATATATATTACATATATACACAGGAATATGTATATAACACACACACACATATATACAAACGCATGTATATATTTTACAAATTATATATATATATATAACATATCTACACATGAATATATATATATATATGTATATTCACACACACATGCATGTATATACAGTATTACATATCTACACATTAATATATGTGTGAGTATATATTCACACGCACATACATGTGTATATATATTACATATACAAACACATAATATATATATTGCAGGTACATATATTAATATATACATTAATAAATAACATGCGTGTGTGTATGTGTGTGTGTGTGTGTGTGTGTATAGTGTAATAGAAAGAGCTATCAAGGGAAAAGGTTGGATGAAAGGGCTCCTTTTTGTAACCCTCTCTTCCAGATGAAAGGCTCTTCTCAAGCACTTTAAGAGGGGATTGTATTATGTTCCCCTTCCTTTTAAGGAGGGGAAAAACCCTTTATATATATATATATATATATATATACATATATATATATATATATATATATATATATATATATATATATATATATATAATTTCATTTACCCCTCCTCCCTAAAGATCTGGGATGTCTGCCCTCCTCCAAGGAAAAAAGAGGAGCATGGGGAAGACTCATCATCATCATCATCATGAGAGATATCATAATATATCATTTTCTCCCCTTCTTTTTGGTCAAAAAGTCTGTTTTTCTTTCTCTCCTGTTTAAATGATCATGTTTTCCTTTCCCCTTTCCCTTTCTTTTGGCAGAAATGTGCCCCATTGAAATGCACCCAAAGCCTCAGCATCCTCAGCATCCTCATCCTCATCCTCCTTCTTCTCTTCTTCTCTTCGGTGGGACTTGCTCTGGAGGTCAAGTGACGGACGGATTGTATGCTTCTCCATAATAATATTAATTAAACAATTTGCATGCTAATAAGGTAACAATTATCAGGGCTTCTGTTGAAAGATTCAGGTTATTACAACACGCCAGTCTGGAGGCCAAGGGTCAGGCAGTGAGAGGCGAGAGGAAATTTCAACTCGAATTAACAGGCTGTCAGCTCCAGAAAATGGGATAAATAAAGTTGAATTAATTCATTATAATGGAGAGAGAGAGAGATTGAGAGAGAGGGAAGGAAGGAAAGGAAGAAGAGAGGAAAGGAGGAAAAGGAGGGGGAGAAACAGAAGAGGAGAAACAACCTTCCCTCCTCCGTGGATGTTTTATTTCATTCCACCCTATTATTATTATTATTATTATTATTATTATTATTATTAAAAATACAATATTATTATATTATATTGTATACAATATTATTATATTGTATGTTGGATGATTTTAACTATGTTAGCCGCTTTGATTGTTTTATGACAGGAAAGCAGGATACAAATAACATTATTATTATTATTATTATTATTATTATTATTAAAATTATTATTATTAAATAGTATTTCAAATTAAAGCTATTTAACAAAATAAAATATTTAAAATAAAATTATTAAAATAATAATAATGATAATAATATATTTCATATTATTATTATTATTAAAAAGGTTGGAATGAAATATATTATTGTTATTATTTTAATAATTTTATTTTAAATATTTTATTTCACATTGTTATTATTACAAAGGGTGGGATGAAATATATTATTATTATTATTATTTTATTAAATTTGTTTAATTTTAAATGTTATTTAATAATAATAATAATTTTAATTTTATTTGTATTCCTGTAAAAAAACAATCAACTTAGTTAAAAGCATCCAACATACAATACTTAGTGTATATATAATATTACAATATCCCCCCCTAAAAAATAAGAATTAAACACATCACCATTAAAATTGATTAATTTAAAAGAAACCATTAATGACAGCATAAATAATGGGTAGAATAGTAGCATGACACATGATGGTTGTTGTTGTTGTTGTTGTTATTATTATTATTATTGGGCTGGATTGATTCCCTTTCTCTATTCAAAAACACTTTCCTGGGACTTTCCAGCCTTTAAAAGCCTTGCAAAGGGGAAAGGAAAAAAGAAAGAGAGAAAGAAAGAAAGAAAAGGGAGAGTAAAGGAAATGTCCAGGGTTTTTCTTGCTACAGGCAAGAAAAAAAAAGGGAATAAAATAAAACCCAACCCCTTGCATTTCCATTTAGTATTTATAAGAGGAAGAAATTAAATTATGCTGGGAAAGAAAGCCCTTGGCCTTCTCAGCCAAAGGATTAATCCCTAAAACAGCCCCCCCTTCGCTATCGCTTTGTGCCTTCCTTGGTTGGACTTGCAAGGAGGCTTGGGGAGGGCTCCAAAGGATGGATCTATCTATCTATCTATCTATCTATCTATCTATATTAATATAATGTAATATATAGGAAATAAAGCTAGCATTTGGAGCCCTCACCAAACTTCCTTCCAACTCCAACTAAGAAGGCTTGGTGATGGCTCCAAATGCTAGCTTTATTTCATATACTATATATATATACTATATGTATAAATATATTATATAATAATTATTATTATTATATGCAATGAAGCTAGCATTTGGAGCCCTCACCAAGCCTCCTTCCAACTCCAACCAAGGATATAATACCTAAATTAAACTGCCATCTAGAGTCCATTTGGGAAGGAAAGACCCCCTCCAGGTTTCCTGGAAGAGATTCAATTTAGATTTGGTTTTCTAACGGACGGAGAGGAGATGAATCCGGAGTGAATTTCGGACTGGAGTTTGGGTCCGCTTCTTCTCCCTTGGCTGCAATGAAGGTGGGGAAAAGCAAAGTTTGATCCATCCCTATGAAAAGGTATTGGAGGTAAAGAGGAAGGACTTTCTATATTATTATTATTATTATTATTATTATTATTATTATTATTATTTAATTATTGGAGTCATTTTGGGTCTCCTTAGGTCCACAGATACACACACACACACACACACACACACACACACACACAGTATACATACATTACATACATACACATACATACATATATACATACAGTTATATATATTTCTTTGAAATATACATGCATGCATACATATATGTGTATATATGTACATATGTATGTATATTTCAAAGGAATATATATATAT
>NC_056529.1:25477798-25483757 GCF_019175285.1 Sceloporus undulatus
GGGGGGCATGACAGAAAATAATTGAGAAGCACTGCTCTAGAGTAAGTATCTTGAAGGTTACATCTACAGTAATACAACCAGAGCATGATATAGAAAGGAAGGCATGCTGGGGTTCACAAAACTACCACTGAATCAACAATGATCAGATACACTGTCTAGCAAGTAGATTTCTATACCGCTTATCAGTGAACTAAGCACTCCCTAAGTGGTTTACAATGTGTAAGCTAGTTGCCCCCAACAATCTGGATACTCATTTTAGCGATCTACGGAAAGATGCCTGGCTGAGTGGACCCTGGAGCCTCTGGGATCGAACTCATAACCTCGCAGCTGCAATACAGGCATTTAACCATTGCAACAGCAGGGCTCCTCCAAGGAGCTCACACCAGAGCATACACTATTTTCCATCCTTGTTATAAATACCCCTTAAAGAAAGCTTAGAAGTTTATTGCACCGGGGTTAAAACGTTCCCCGATGTGTTACAACGGGCACATGCGGGGGCGCGCATGGAGCCTGATGGGAACCCAATGGGGCCCAGAACACTAGTTTACTGCACAGGGAATGCCGCCACCGCGTGCGTTCCCATCAGGTTCCAGGGGACGTCATTTCTGGGAACTGTTTCAAAGCGTTCCCAGAAATGGTGTCCCCTGGAACTCGATGGGAATGCGATGGGAATGTGCGGTGGCGGCATTCCCTGTCCCCATCGGGTTCCCATCACGCTCCGTGCACGCCCCCGCGCGTGCACGTTAGAACGCACCGGGGAACGTTTTAACCCCGGTGCGATAAACTACTTAGATTAACACAAGACTGGAACACAAGTGGCCTTCCAGATACTGTTGGACTGCAACTCCCACCATTCCTCACAGTTGGCTATGCTACGGTCCAACAACATCTGGAATAAGAGACTGTGACTACCGCAAAGTTACCCAGAGAATTTTGGCTAAGCAGGAATTTGAACCTCCAGTCCGGTTTAGTGAATACTAAGACAGCCAATGTGGTGCAACGGTTAGTGTTGGAATTTGACTGATGTTTGATGACATCAAATCCTTGCCTTGCCACAACAAAGATGAGATGACTTTACTGAAATACTTCAGTTGCTCTAATGCACTGCAGAAGATTTTTATGAGGACACAGGGAAGGAGGCTTTCAAGGAAGGCAATGTAAAAATGTAAGAGATGAAAAATTCAGAGTGAATACTACATAAACTATTCCACTCCACACAAAACGATACTCATATCCAGATAACTGAATATGTGTGATCTTGTTACTGCATTTTTATAGTGGGCTTTAATTTCTAGACATCTATCCCCAAACAAGACAGTTCCAGCTACATATGAGAATATATGTTTTGGAAGAAAATAGTAGGATTGGATCCAGACTGATTGAAAGGTCCCCTTTTTGTTCCTGATCTTTCCAATTTTATACTGGGTTAAAATAAACCAACATAGGGAGCCGGTCTAAAAAGTCTCTGATCATACCAGGTGCTGACAAAACATGCCTGGCTCTCCAAAATAAAGAACAGGAGCAAAATCTGGGACTTTCTGGACTTTTTCATGAGTCTGGATGTGCCCAAACATAGAGCTCAGCTCTGATCATGTTTACTTAGAAATGGGCTTTGTTGAGTTCAAACTATTTATTCCCAAGGTAACATCCCAGTTCAGAGGCAATATGGAGTAGCAGCGTGAAGGGAACCTATGTCTTTCATGCTTTGCTTCCTTCTAAGGAGGACCTCTTTGTAGAAAGTGGCATATTACACTAGCTGGACCTTTGGTCCTACCCAGCAGGGCTCTTTGTATATTATATTGCTCTTTCTTTGATGGACATAGGACTGAACCCTTAAATTAATGGTATAACAAAGTGCAGAATTTCAACAGTGACAGAACTCTATTAAAGAGACATAAGCCATGGAAGAAAGCCTTATGGAGAAACATTATTCCATTATTAGATGAGACTCTATGGAAACCTCTGATAAGAAAAAAGACCCAAGGCATTGCAGTGCCCCAGCAATTCATTGTATAGATACACTCAGCTTGAACAGATCAGCTTTGCATATTATTGAATGATTTGAAGAAGCCCCTGTATTAAATCTGGGGATTAATGCAAAAACTGAAATGCTTATGTTACAAAGGGAACAGAAGATGAAATACCAAACATAGCATGCTATATATATTTAATTGCAGATACGCAGAAACATTTTTAATGCCAACGCAAAGCGTGGGCAGTAGAAACTAGCTTTCGAAATGTGCTAATCATTTTTTAAAGCTCCATATAGTTTTCTACATTATTTTAAATATGAAATGTTTATCTAATCGCAAGACAAGCCATACATCTTCTTTTTAAAAAAGCCAGAGTAATATTGGCAACAGATTCCCTCTGACAAACTATATGGAAATCACCTTTTTTGATAATGAACAAATTGTGCTTTTAGGTGGCCAATAAAATTACATGTTCCATATTTATTGCAGTCATTTTCTGTACAGCAAACAGCCATTGAATCTTTTTTACGTCGTCTATTATTTGCTTAAAGGGAAAAGTGAAGCCTTCTCATGGCAACAGAATTATGATGGCAGCACATGATTGAGCCATTACACTTAATTCCCTCTCGGCTTCACCTTAAGAAACCCCTATCTTTAGGAATTTATAACGGCTATAAACATAAACATGCACACAAAGAGCCCAAAGTTAGCAAATAATCAGATAATGGTGCTAAAACTTTTTAAGTTTGAAAGAAGCAATATACCTTCCCTGATCCCTAGTAACTCCACCAAGCTCTTTAAATAAAAAAGCCCCATTACTAATGTTGTGGATTGGTAGTTTTCACAACTAATGTAAAACATCCACTCTTAGATATATTACAAGCACTGGGAGGACAGAATCATCATCCTCATCCTCATTTTTATTATCACCATCTTTATTTATACCCCCCTTTCCCCAAAAACCAGCAGTCCTTTGTGCCAGTGTATACATGAGGTGAATCTGAAATGATGGCAGGAGCAAACAGAAGCTAGAAAGTAGAATATATTTAGTTTTTCAGAAGTCTAGTGTGTGACATACATCATTTTCCTGGCTGGCTGACAATATATCAGGACTGGTTAGGCTTTGACCGTTATAAACATCAAGCCATTCTGCATGAATCTCGAAGCCATAAACGGTATTAACACCGTCCATGAGTCAAGGAACTATGCAATTAATTCTATGCACTGAAGAAAAGAGGGAGAGAAGCTTTGGAGTTAAGGCGTTTTACAGCCTCCTTCCATCCAACCCCCTCTAAAAAGGGGAACGAAAAAGGAAACCAAAACACAGGCGAGATACAAAGGAAACACAATGTAAGTTTTTGCGAGTGTCAAAAAGGAAGATTGCTGAAAGAGCCGGAACAGGTCAGGGCTCCAGTGAAAGTTGTGCAAACTGTTTTAAATCTGCAGTGTTGGATGCACTTAAGTAGGGTTTCAAGCGTTAATCGGGGATTGTTTCCCTGTGTGCTTTATTTGCTTTTAATTTGCCCATGGCTTTTTAAATATTAATGTGTTATTATTATTATTCTTATTATTGCAAACGTTTTTAATGTACTAATTTGGAAACCGCCTTGGGTCCCCCTCAGGGAGAAAGGCGGGCGTATATAATGATAGCTAAGCAAGCGATACATATCTGATCTAGCATCTCCAAAAACATATGGACCCCCTGCGGCTTCTGGGAATTAGGGACGGGAATCCGTGTTCTTTGGGATCAGATAAGATGTCTGGCCTCTGGCCAGCCGTGACAGATGAGGAGGACTGGGCTTTTTGCGTAACTTTCCTCATTTCGTTGCACACACAAACACACTACACAAATGCACACACAACAAGGAAATCCCACAATGTAATTACATCAAAAGTTAATCCCTTTTCTTCGAGCCAGAACGAGCGTTTCGACGCTAGTCGCTGGAGTTAATTCCAGCCGGCTCTCTTGGATGCATGTTTTCTCCCCTCCGTTCCATGTGAAAGGAAATATTTGGTCACGTATTCCTTCCCTGTCATAACACAATGTGGTTGAGTGTTGGACTCTGGAGCCCGGGTTCGACATCCTGCTCGGCCATGGAAACCCATTGGGTGAAATTGGGCAGTCACATACTCAGCCTCAGAGAAGGCAATGGCAAATCTCTCTCTGACGAAACCTTGCCAAGAAAATCCCAGGCCTTAAGCGTTAGAAAAGATTGAACGCACACAACAACAAGCAGCGCAAACCAAGGCAAAAGCGGAATTGACAGCCAATGACAACAGCCAAAAAATGGAAAAGGCATTTGGAAAGGAGGAAGGTTCATGACAAGTGGATTGACTCCATCATGGTTGCCCTGAGTTTGCAACGACCTGAGCAGAACCACGACCTTTGGAGATCTCTCATTGGAGGGATGCCCTATAGTCAATTTGAAACACAACATAACAACAACCTAGATCTGCGGGCCCCACTTGCTGTGAAGCTCATCTGCTACTTCATCTGTCGCTGGCGATTTTGGATCTAAGTGTATCCAGCCATGTTTTAAATCATTTGGTTTTGCAAGAGCGTGATATCCAGGACTCAGAGAGGCCTCTCATTCAAAGCCCTAAGTCAAAGCCACCCCTTGCGTGGCAAATAACAAACCAAAAGCTACAACGGGCCCGAACATTAGTTCATAGTTATATGAAGTTATAACTCCAAGTCAGAGTTAGGTGAGGTTGCTAAGAAACTGCCAAGAAAACCTCATGATAGGTTTGCTTAGGGTGCCATAAGTGGAAATGACTGAAGGTACACACCAACCACAACAACAACAGAACAGAAATCAGTTTGACGCAATCAGTCCCTGCTCTGTGTCGTAAATCTGCCAGCCTTTGGTAAATATGGATGTTGAAAAACTGCCTCATTTTATTTTCTGTAGATATAAGTCCTAGACAACTTCCCGCCTAGAAGTGTCCGAAAGCCATGCGAAAAAACATGGGCATCACGTAACCGAAAACTGGGTGAATTTATTTTTCAGGCATCACAGATCCATAATCCCCAGCCAACATGGAGATATGGTGCTCCTCCCATGCTCATGTGTGACCTTCTATCTTGGAAGACCCTGAAGGCCATGATAAACATGTGGCCTTATCCTCCAGCTCGGTTGCAAGAATCGCATGCGCACTTTAGGATACTGTTCCCAGCATCGTTTGTTCGCTGCCGCCCTGAGCAGGAGAGAACGTGCCTAACAATATAATAATAATAATAATAATAACTAATAATAATAATAAGCCTCCTAAGTTCCACAAAGGGTAGTATCTCTCTCTCCTCCAAAATGCCCTTATAAATAATGAATAACTAGATTTCATTTGCAAACAAGAGACGCGTCGCCCACAAACGCCGAGAAATTCGGCGTGCATTTGAGTTTTAAAAGTTCAGCGATCAGCGTGACTAAATGCATTTCCGAGGGTGGATTTTTCAATTCCAAATGCCGCCCCCCTGGGGAGGTTTTTTCCGATACACAATACCTGTTGAACTCGGAGAAGCCAACATCCATTGCTCACTCGCAGAGAGAGCAGCGAAAGACACCCGTTTGCTAATGGCGACACTTGGACTGTTCCATTATTCAGGCAGCTTTTACCTGCCTCTCTCTGTCCATCTGCAAAATCTCTGCTGTCTGTGTGTGTTGGTGTATATGGGCCTCACATGTACCATCTGTGAGACTTCATTTGGACTCCCTTCCTGCCCCAGAAGGGTTTCTGATCCCAAATGGGCATCTAGAACGACCTCAAGGCGCTCCATCATTGTTCCTTTTCATGTATTATATTGACATGATCTTCTTAAGCCATCAGATAGGCTGTCTCGTGAAAAAGAAAGGAGGAAAATGTGATATTCAATACGGCTTCTTTTGCATTTTGTTTAAGTTGGCCCACGACACTCTGGGATCTGCAAGGCGACGTCGAAAACGGATACGACAAAAGGGCGATGCCTTTGGTGGCAACCCAACACGATT
>NC_056529.1:25483782-25487003 GCF_019175285.1 Sceloporus undulatus
AATGTTGTGATGTTGGGAGTTCAGCCAAACTCAGTGGGAGGAGAAAGAAAGAGCCCCAGGGTTTTAGTTTCCCAGGATTGCAAATTCCCCTCCAAGTCCAAACCTCCTTTAACACCCTTAACCAAAGAGTGCTGCCCTGCATTAGACAACCAAAGCTTGCACGATGCATCCCCAAAGCATGCACAAAATATCCCCTTGCACAATGCATCCCCAAAACGTGCACAATGCATCCCCAAAACATGCATGATGCATCCCCAAAACATGCATGCTACATGCCCTCGCACAATGCATCCCCAAAGTTTGCATGATACATGCCCTTGCACAATGCATCCCCAAAGCTTGCATGCTACATGCCCTCGCACAATGCATCCCCAAAGCTTGCATGCTACATGCCCTCGCACAATGCATCCCCAAAGCTTGCATGATACATGCCCTCGCACAATGCATCCCCAAAGCTTGCATGATACATGCCCTTGCACAATGCATCCCCAAAGCTTGCATGATACATGCCCTTGCACAATGCATCCCCAAAGCTTTCATGATGCATCGCCTGGCTGGGATTGAACTCACAACCTTGTGGTTAATGAGTGAGTGGTTGCAATACTGGCATTTAATCACTGCGCCACCAGGACTAGCAGTGGCACCATTGCAGGACACCTGTGCAGACTGCTACATCACTCCAAAGTGCCCAGGTAATGGGGGAAATTGGCCCAAGTGATGTTTCAGGGCCAGGAATGGTCTGGGAGCAGCCAGGAGTATTCTGACCTTTGGTTACAATGAGCCCAATAATAGCAATAAGAATAACGACAATACATTTTGTGGAAATGATTCCCTCTGTTGTTCTGGAAGGCAGATGTTGCAAAGGTTTCAAGACAGTCATTGTATAGTGCACCCGCGCCATGTGTGAGTGCAACATATGCAGCTGAACCTGTGCAGCAATGAAACAAATAGCGCAGGTGCCCATGGCACGTGTGCCACACTGTGCACATGCATCCCATTGTTTGCAATGGCACATGGGTATATGCGGGATTTCCCTTATGCACTGGGGTCCAGAACTGATCCCCTGCATAAGGGAAGGGCCCACTGTATATGACACCAACTAAACTGGCCAAGATATGACAGTGTGATTTTGTTTGTTAATAGTTTATAATGTTATTAAGTGGAAATGTGAACATAAAAATTAAAAACATACACACACAATAATTTCAACTTCTTCTGGACTGAGGTTTGGGTGCAGAAGTTAACAAAATGGTAGAAATGGTGTTGGCTTTCCAGGAAAGAAACGCACCTGTCAGCATGAGATTGTCGGTTACGCCTTTGCGCACCGCCAGCACAACCGGATGCCAAGTTAAGCGGATTATCCCATGTAATTTTATGGGATGCCTTTATAATATATATATATATATATATATATGCGCCTGCCGAACAGCGATAAGCTCGGAGCGTCGTTCGTCAGAGGCGAATTGAGTTCTTGTTTATCTAGATTTATTGGATTATAAAGCCAGGGCCTTTGACTGAATTATCTCCAGATAGGAAATGCTCATATATATATATATATGTTTACACTTACGTTTCTAGATGTTGCTCAGATCCAAGTTGGCAGAGAGAGGCACTGCCATCCTTTTTAAGGATCTCGGTCCATTCATCATCATCAATGAATGCCAGGAAAATCATGATGAATGGGAACGAAGAGGTCCAAGCCCTTCCTTGCTGTTGTTGCCTGCAAGAGATTGAGAAAGTTACTTAATTTTTAATAATCTATGCCCTCCCAAATCCTCCATTCAGTGGGGTTCTGGGAGCTGTAGTCCAAAAAAGTTACTTTTGGGGGTAAGAGAGTTGGTTCCAGGAATCCCTTGAACAGGACATGGATCCAATCACTCTCCTTTGCATTGCAAACTGCCAATAAACATAGAGGATTATAATAATGATGATACTACTACTACTACTACTATTTATTTCTTATCTGACTCTTCTGATGGAACGACCACAAACCAGCAATTACCAACATCAATTAAAACACATTCGTTAAAACATGCAACAGCTTAAAAGTACACATTCTCAGTCTACATTTTAACTACGCTTTACATTGATTCAGCCATCGCCAGAGTTTGGAGAGGTTACTTTGTTGGAGCAGAACTCCCAGAATGTCAGCTGGGGGATTCTGGGATCTATAGTCCTCCATAATATAGTCCTTTCTAAGCTCTGACTGTGAGTAGCAGCTACTGGGAACCACCTCCTTCATGATGCTTTGATTGTGCATTCCTGCATGGCAGAATGGGGTTGGATTGCATGGCCCTTGGGGTCCCTTCCAACTCTAGGATTGTATGCTTTTAAGCAAATCCAAGGTGGTGGTCTTCCCCGCATCTTGTGGCAGTGAGTTCCATGGGTCAACAATGCTTTGCACATGCCATGCGATTAAAAAGCAGGGGACCTTTTGTTAAAACACAAGGTGTGTGTATTATGTGTGTATGTGAGGGAGAGTGTGAGAGACCTTCCTGGATGGACCTCCTCGTGTCTTGCAAAAGAAGCCACTGCATAACTAACACAACATTAGCCCTCGTTATTTAATGGCCAGGCCCAATTAAACATGATCTTTGGGAAATTAACAATTAGCAAAGAGCACCTTTAGGCGAAATTCTGCTATTATTCAGACAATTAGCGTCACATTTCATTAGCAAGGGAGGGAAAAGGGGGGAAAGAGAGAGAAAGAGAGAGGGAAGATAAACAGGGGTTGGGTTTGCAAAGGAAATGGGTTTTTGGTCTTCAAAGCCAAGGTGAACATGGGCAGATCCTTCAACCTTTCCTCTTAGTAGGCTTTATTCTCCTTATCTCTTTGTTCTCCTTATCTGTTCCTATCCTTTGTTGCCCTTCCTTCTCTGAACCCGCTCCAATGTGTCCCGACACTTTAGACAATGAGTGGCCCATTTTAAGAAGGGTATAGAGGTCTGTGAAGTCCAAGGCTTTCATGGCCGGCATCCATACTTTTGTGGGGTTTTCGAGCTCTGTGGCCATGTTCTAGAAGAGTTTATTCCTGACGTTTCGCCAGCAGCTGTGGCTTTGGCATCTTCCCTTCCTCCTCCGTCCAGCTGTAAGGCTTTCCAGCAGCATTGGAGGATGGAGGGACATCATATGAAACAATGGACCTTCTGGGAGCTTCCTTTTCTCAAGCCACTGGCCACTGCTTCTCCTTCTTCTTTGCTCTTGGGAAGCATTGGATGGGA
>NC_056529.1:25487103-25489872 GCF_019175285.1 Sceloporus undulatus
CGCTTCCGGGCCCAATATAAGGTGTTGGTTATCACCTATAAAGCTCTTAATGGCTTGGGCCCAGGATACCTGAAGGACCGCCTCTCCCCATATATTCCGTCCCGCACTCTCAGAACATCCGGGCAGCAATTACTAAAGGTGCCGGGGGCCAGACTTTCTTCCGTCACAAGGCGGACTTTTTCCATCGCTGCCCCGGCCCTTTGGAACACGCTGCCCGCCGAGCTCCGCTCGACTACCTCCCTGGCCCAATTTAAGAAGGACTTGAAGACCTTCTTATTCCAGCAAGCATTTCTCCCATAAAAATTCCTAAGGGCCTCCCTCCTCTTCCGTGGCCATGAGGATGGGCTAATGGGGTTTTAGCTGTTTTAGCTGTTTATTTTCATTATATAATTGTATGGTGTGTTTGTTTTTAATTTATTGTATGTATACGATTAATGTATGTAAACCGCCCTGATCTGGGGAAGGTGCGGTATATAAATAAAACTTTTATTTTATTTATTATTTATTTAACTGAGAACCAAAAATATAAAAGGGCAGATAGGTCGCCAAACTCTTGTAACAATTGGATCAGGATGTTCTCTTGGCAAATAGGAATGCATTGTGCCGGTTTAGTCATCTCCATGATGTCTCAGAGCTTCATCAGCCATCGTCCTATAGTTTCAGTGCTCCAGTCCCTTGCTAACATTATATTGGCAGCCCCCCTGTTCGACTGAAGAATATTCTACATTAAAGCATGATGGAAGATGATGATGAAGGAGAAGGAGGTGGCATGATACTCCAGCTCATAACTTCCTAGTGCATACATCATCCCTCTCAGCCTCGCCTTCTCACTGACAAATGGCAATGGACTTGTGGGTCATGCTGACACACAAGTTATGAACATCCAGCTCTGCCATGATGGCAGGGACTCGGTGTGGGAGGTGGAAGCCTGTTGGTGACAAAGACATATGAGAGTTCCCTGACATATCTTTGGCCATTGTGCACCCCAGCTTCATGCTTGCGGAAGCACAAGCTCCATAAGCATCACCATTGCACATGAACATCCTATTCCTAATCCAGACTTAAAACCATTGAATCTATTAGATTGACCTCTTTTTTGTCATTTGAGTCCACTGCCTTGTGTTTTAGTCTCTGGAACAGCAGAAAACAAGCTTGCTCCATCTTCTACAAGCCTTCCCTTCAGCTATCTCAAGGTAGCTATCACTTCACCTTTCCTCTCCAAGAGTCTTCTCCTCTCCAAACTGAACATCCCCAGCTCTCCAGTTGTTCCTCCAAAGGCTTTGTTTCCAGATCTTTGACCATCTTGGTCACCCTTCTCTGGACAAGTGTCCAGCTTGTCAACACCTCTCTTGAATTGTGGTACCCAGAACTGGACACTGGATCTCAGGCGAAGTCTGACCAAAGCAAGAGGCACTAATACGTCCCTCAATCTGGACACAACACACATGTTGATGCGGTCCAGAATTGCACTGAGGTTGTTGTTATTTTTCAGCCACTGCAATAAATAAGTAAACAAGCAAACTGCATTGGCTTTTTTTTGTGACGGTTCAGTAAATCGGGTTGTGTTGAGAAAGAGATGGGCCCAGAAAGAGGGAATGTGACTGCCGTTGCGTCCCAAGTGTTTGGTCATGTGGAGAAGCATCCCTCGCAGGACACATGGCTCAGGTGCGTGAGAAAAGAAGAACCCGGGGTGTTTATTATTTCCTTTGAGGGTGATATTGATCAGTTCATGCCAGGGTGAAATAGGAACACATGGGAAGAGCATTCCTAGGCTGAAACATGAGAAGGTGTTTTTCTCCCCCCAATAACCTTCTCCAGAAGGCCTTCGCAAAAGACAAAACGGAAAGAGAGTCAGCAGGCAACTTCACAGAGAGCCGTGGCTTCGGGGCAAGAAGAACGAGGGGATCCATAAGCAGAGAACAGCGGTCGCTTCGCCGGCTGTTTATTTGATTTAAAAAGGACATCTGGCCAAAAACCCTCCTCTGCGTTTGGCACCGAAGCAAATTCTAAGTGCAACAATGACCATGCTGGGGAAAGTCAAGGAATGGGGAACAGACTTGTCAAGGGATCCTGGGATTTTTTGTTGCTCTCTGACTAAGCATCTCACAAAACTCCAAATCCCTAAATTCCTTAACATTGTGCCATGGCAGCTAAAGTGGTGTCAAACTGCATCTACATATAAAGGGATAGGAAGGAGAGCACTAGTCGATCGTCTCCAGCAGCGCCGGAGGGCACATTGCAGACACTCAGAAACCCAGTTCTGTGAAGGCATCTGGGTGATGCCAGTCACCAGCCACAGATAGTAATCTGTCTCGTGATGGAGGGACGATTTGGAGAGAAACACTAACAAGGTGAGCTATTGAAAGCTGAGGGAGCTGGCACCACATGGACTTCCTTCTCGGAAGGAACATTTCGGAGAACCCAAAGGAAACATCAACAATGGGAACCTTTCCTCCCCATAAAGGGATTTGTAAGTGGGAATGCAGCTCTCAACAAACAATGCTGCCATGTGCTTTGATGTGCAAGAAATGAAACACCTGAGTGCGGTTGTGCATGTAGAACTGTCGGTTTTGCACTAACACTACAGATTTCCTAACCCTGAAATGCGGCGGGCGCATCCTATGCATCGCCCGTAATGTGCTCTTCTCCCTTTTCAGCCCCCCAAAATGCACTGAAATGGCTTGTCTCCAAAAGTACCTTGGGATGAAGCTTGACAAAATGGCATCTGAGGGATCCATTTTGTCTTGGAGCAAAGCATCTAACCTCCTC
>NC_056529.1:25489897-25504040 GCF_019175285.1 Sceloporus undulatus
CTCCTCATTGGAGAACATTTAATGACCTCCTCTCTGCTTCTTTTTTCCTTCCTCCCTTATCTCTCTCTCGAGGTTGAGCTATTGGAGACGGTCGAAGAAGAGCGCCTCAGTCCTCCAACCTAATAGAAGTAATGACCAGGCTGTTCTGGCAGCTGAAGGAGGAACTGGATGACATTTCCAGATTGCATTGCCCTCTTGTTCCAAGGCTTGTTTGAAAGGGATGGAGCCAGCTGTGTGCCTGGGCCCAATCACAGTGTGGTGCGCTTGTGCTCCTTTGCCTCCTTCCTTCCACAAGGCCAGCGCACATTCTGAGAGCCGCAGATTAGCGGCCGTGATGCAACAATAGGCCCAAAACAGGTCAAGATGTCCACGAAGAGGGGATATACTGCAAAATAAGAAGCGGAGAGAGGGCTTCCTCTTATTGCATTCCTGCCTCCCTCTTCTATGGAAATCCTTTGCTAGTTTCTCGAACAAAGGCAGAGCGTCCGACGCGGGACATCTGAACCTTCACCTTCACCACAAACAAACACACCGCCATCAAGGCACACCGGCTTCAAAAAAGGATGACGAACATTGGCTGACATTATTTCGGACAAGATACAAAAGTGCCATTGCAGCTTTGACTTTGCAGATTTGATCCTTACAGATTTGAAATTAAATGTTCTTTCATATCCATTTTCTGGTCCTCCAGCGCCAACTCTGCCAGAAGTTGTCTATAGAGTTGTGCCGCAAAGGGACCTGAGATTACTGAGCAACACTTTCTCGGCGTTTGTAGGTCTTCCACCGTATCTGCATTTGAGGACTATGGGTCATATTTGAGAAAGCAGAGTTGGGAAAGGAGCGCAAGACTTTTGCCCATATGGTCATTCTGTTCATTTCTCATTTGGGCTAACCTTGCCTTGCAGAAATAATCCAAGTTTGAACACTCACAGAATCATGGCGTTGGAATGGCTCAATGCTATGGATCTGGGGAACTGTAGTTTTATGGGACGGTTTGCTCCATTCAAACGTTGCCTTGCCTTATCCACCTGAGAGCCTTTCTTTCCTATCAAAGCCCCCCAACTCTGCAAAGTCCCTTGAAGATCAATCAATAGTATTGATCCATTTGCGCCTTTCCAAACCCTTGTCTACACTGCCATCCTGCTGCTGTAAGGCTCCATGATACTGTACCCTGTGATTTTTCTTTCATTTCTTTCCTCTTTCTTTTAATTTTATTTGAATTTTCATACATTCAAAAGTACCAAAATAACAGGAAGGGGGGGAAAGAAGAAAAAGCAGACAAAGGAGGGAACAAAGGAAACCCACTAGGAGAAACAAGCAAACAAATGAGCCTATTATTTTATAATGATATATGGATTACAAACCTAACCGCATCATGTTTTCCATTTCACGCATCGTCAGCATAGCGCAATAACAACTTCCTGGCCACATTACCATCCAACTATCCGGCCCTTTATATAATTCTACTTATCTCGTATCCTATCTAATACCACAGTTTCTCACCTTCTCCCATTTGTTTTCAAACTCTTAAGTTGTTTCTCTCTTATTCTCAGTCTATCCATAATCAAAAAAACCATATACTCTTAAGTTTCCAGTCTTTGTGAAGGGATTACATTTGATTTCCACGTCTGGATAAAAATCCTTCGTTGCTGCCGTTGTCATATATAAAAGAGCGATCCCTTATCGATTTGGACCCAATACTAGTGTTCGGTGGCAAAGCCTGCAATTTAAAGGGCAAATTTAAATCGATTCCAAATCCGCGTTGGGGTTGCACTTGTGCGAACCGATTTGTTAAAAAAGACGTGAGTTTTAAAATGGGTCTTCAGCGCATGGCCCCCATCTCTGAATCGCTTTGGCGATTTGGTTCAAGTGGGAACCAAGGTCATTTGAAACGGTTCAAACCGATTTGAATCCGGTTTAAAAAGTAGGTGGAATCCAGTCATTGTTTGCATCCTCCCCCCTTTCAATTCCCAGTTTGCCATGGGACACCCAGGGGTGGGCCTTGGCCTCGATTTAAAATTGGGCAAGGATGGCAATGGCCGGCCCCTCTGAGAAGCTTGCCAAGAAACCCCATCACAGGGCCGCCTTGGGTCTCCGTATAGCAGACGACTGCACACACCAACCCACCACACGATCTGCACAGTGTGAATTGTGATTCTGTGCACCAGGTACATGGGAGGCGACCGTGTTTTTCGGTGCTGCTGGTTGATCAAGTCCAGATTTGCAAAGATTTGCCAGATGCCGGGCGGGAGAGAAAGAGGACCAATGTGAGCTGCCTTCCTGCCCATTGCCACAGAACAATGCCAGCTGCCCCTGCGGTGCCTCGCCTGGCTTATGGCCGTGACTTTCCCGACAGCGATGGATGGAAAACATTTTATCTCCTTCCCCCGGCCGCCCGCCGTATCCTTGAAATGCTTCCGATTTTCGGTTACTATGGTGACACGGCTGGGGCTTAGCAGGCCCGACTCAGTGGATGGTTGTTGTTGTTGCGGCTGCAGCGTTTGCCTGCCGGATTAACACCGAGCGCATGGAATCACAAATCAACTATTAGGCTCCAGGGAGTGGAAAAGGCAGCATTCACAAGTGTCATCTGCTTTTCCTGCAAGACCCATGCAATTTCATGGGTGTTTGCAAACCCGTCAAATGTTCCCACTTTGCAAGGGGGAGTCCTAATAACCCTCGCCATCCACTTTTCCAGCTGCTTTTAACGTCCCGGTTTCTCTCTCCTCCTCCCATTTTCCCTGTTTGTCCTCAGCTTACTTCCATTGCTGCAAATGCAAAAAAAAACGTAGCTTGCTCTCAAAATTAAACTCAGGCAAAAGCGGATCAGAAAAAGCGAGAAGGGTAAAGAGATACTTGCCCTGCGCAGAAGGCTCAGGCAAAAAGCAAAACACTCCTGCGGCATCTCCTCACTTGTGGCAAAGACTAGTTATAAAATGTTGGATAAACCCTTACTGCAGGAGAAGTGTGATGCCAGCCCCGCAAGTTGTTTCCAAAAGCTCCTTGGCATGTTTCACTGGCCACTTAAAACAAAACAAACAAACAAGGTGTCAAAAAGTGGATTATTTGCTGCACGTGTGGAATTGGGCCTCTATCACAGCCTCCCTCCTGATCTCTTACTACCAGTAAAGTAGACTTTGTGACTTCCATGGAGAATTTGGCTCTTATGCAGATTCCCACAAAGAAAATGGCAAACAAAAGTTGCCGAAAATCAGCGGTCAGGAAGGAGAAACTGTAAAATCACTCTGCGATCCCTGGGACCTTGGGCTCCGGATCAGGGACCTCTCCCTTCACGCCACACTAAAACTCTACCGCTTGACCTTTAAAAAAATGCAAAAACAAGAAGCGAAAGCCGTTTTAATCTTCCGATCCAACACATTGAGCCTGCTGAACCTGAATTAAACAACATAACTGCAAATAAATAAAAGAAACAGGAAACGAAAAAGGAAAGACGGAGGGAAAATGAGCAAGAGCGAACGGAAACCAAAACAAAGAAATGTTTGAGGGATCTAACTCTTCATTGATTTTCTTCTCAGAGTCGTTTGAGACGTTTTCTTCCCTTGCAAAGAAACGCATCTGCCAAAAGACTGTTGCAAATTTAGGGACTTCCTCTGCGCAAAAATCCGTACGTTGGTGGTTTGCCAAAAAAAAAAGGAAAACACGCCATTTTGTATGATGCAGCCATGGCAAAGGAAATTAAAGTAAAGGTGCCAAAATTGATTCTTTTGCAGTGCGGATTGGCCAACCATAGACTGCCAATTTAGAATAGGTCTCACCCAAGGCTGCAAAATGCCAGGATGCCAAAAAAAAAGGATGGAGCAAAAAGGCAAGTATAAAAAGCGGTTTCCAAGATTGCAAGAGCCAAATCTGGCAGATATTATACCCTTTACGTTTAAACAGGAGAGGTTTAGTGCCTGCCTTCCTTTGCGAGGCCTAAATAAAGCTGTGCCCTGTTTTCTGCATTCAGAGGAAAAAAAAATAAATATAAATAAAAATAAAAACAGACAACACAAAAATAAAACGGAAACAAACTGTAACCGATGGCGGCTGCCAGAAAAGACACTACCTATGCTTATCTCAAATTGCATAAGAAACGGACACAAAAAAAGACACAGCAAAACCTTTCGCAGCACTCGGGGAGGAATCTGTTTGCAGAACGAAAGCCGGTTAGGCAGCCAACAAGAGTAAAGGTGGGGTGGGCAAACTGTCCAGATGTTGTTGAACTATACAACTCCCAGCAGCCCCTTATCAAACAACAGTACGGGGATGCTGGGAACTAGTGTCCAGAAAACGTTCTGGGTGGGGTACGGGGCTGCCAGGAATTCCATCCTGTCAAAATCCAATTTATAGCTTGTGATCTCCCGCCTTATGCCAAATGGCTGGAGACCACCGAGGGACTTTGGATTTGAAACAGTTGCCATCTATCGAATGACGATTTCTTGAGAAGGGACCGTATCGAAAAACACAAAATCATTTACTGTCTTGCACTACCCTCTTATTACACAAGCGCCTCAAGGTAATTCTGCTCTTTTCTGTTCGTGTTCTGTGTATTTCCACTGGACAGGGCAATACAAACAGATTAACATGTAAACCAACTCCATCCACAACCCAGGGTCACAAAGTAAGATATATAGCACCTATAATTTCAGCCCAAAAAAAACGTGCCCTGACTTATTACAATGAGACAGTTGAAGTATCTATGGGTGACCCCATCCCTTCCATGCCACGTGTTCTCCCGAAGATGCCAGCCATAGATTGTGGCAAAACTCTTCTCGAAAACGGCCTCATAGGCCACAAAAGCCCCACCCAAAACCCATAAGAGTATATTGCCACCTCCGCCGTTGTAAAATTTCAGACGCTACTTCATGCTAACTGCTTAAGTGGTTGTTTTTAAAGTGTCATGTTTTGAGATTTTAGGTGGTAATTTGAGATGGTTTAGATTATCTTAAAGTGGTGAAAAACCTCAGGAAAAGAAAATCTCTTATGAGCAGGGCCCCTGAAGCAGGACACAACCTGCAGACAGCTGTTTCCCAGCAACTGCTGCCTTCTTCGCGCAGGCACACAGAGAGCGAAGGCAGGGGTCGCTGTTGTCCTTGCAAATAAAACTGGATCTATTTTTTTTATTCTCTCTATCTTCTTTCCAATCCCCCCCCCCCCAGGTTTGTGGCTGCTGTGTGTGTGTGAAAGTGTGTGTTTGTGCTGTCTGCAAAAAAAAGGGGAGGTGGAAATTGGAAGACCTGCTTCCGAACGGCTTCAAGTTCAACCTCTGGATTCCACCACCTCACTTCCTTTCCTTTACTTCAATCAATACCTTCCATTCCTTTTTTTTCCCATCACCTCTTTTCTCCTAACTACTACTACTCTCTCATTCACCTCCTTCCTTTTCTTTCTCTCTGCAATTTTCCCATGAGAAGATGGCCGGCAAAGCTCCTTGCTAGGGTCTTTCACCAACCCCTGCGAATCCTCAGAATCTGTTACAGCAACGCCTTATCCCTTTATTCCCCCTTCCCTGCAACGCTCACAACTTTTTCCATCCCTCCTTTCCTCCTTCTCTCCATCCTCGGCTCCGGAAGGCTTCCAAACCTCTGTTGAGCGTCTGCACGGGCAGATCTTGCTGGATAAACGATGCGCATCTGAGGCTGGGAGTCGAAAGGAAGCCCAGGAGGGGAATTGGGGGTCCAGAATCGAGCTGGGATTCCTTCACTCGTGACGGAGGAGCAGGGGAGCAAAGGTAAAGGAAGCCCCTTTCTTTGTATTTCTCTCTGCTTCCTTGCTTGGACGTTTCCATTTAAGAGTAGAACCCATAGCGGTGACGTAGGATTTACCTTCCGTGTCGGGTTGAACATGGCTTCAAAAGAAAAAAAGCAGGAGGAACACTTGGATTGATGTCTTCTTCAAACTCCTTTGCGTGCAGGATCAGGATCTCCTTGCACGATCTGAATGCATCTCGTGTCTAGGAATGCGTGTCAAAGGAAAAAAGCCAGGATCGGGAGGGGGGATCCCAGAAGACGGTTGTGTCTGATTCCAGAAAACTGGAGGTGCCCATTGCCTTGCTTTCTCTCCCTTCTGTTCTTTCTTGAACGCGTTGTCAGGCCCTTGCACACGTTCTTTCCTAAACCCTGAAGTCCAGGACTGTAAATGGGGATCTGCTGGAAACCAGGAACATGTAGGAACGCTTCAAGGGAGAAGATTGGTGACAAGGGTTTTCTAAAAAAGGGAAGGCAACTGTAGAGGGATGTGGGTTTGGTTGTGTTTGTGGGTTGTGATTGGTTGGTGTGTTTGTGAACTTTGTCCCCTGCCTTATTCCAACACCTCCACAATTTCCTGCCTCCCCTTCTGGACTGCCAAAAACCACCTTCGGGATGCTTGGGGGATTTTATGTGAATTTTTCAAAAACAGACAAGGCGAAAAAAAAAAACAGAAGAACAAACGCATCCAAAATTTTTGTGGCAAACAAGGGCTTGGGGACGATGTTGTGGTGTGTTGGTGTTGTGACTTCAAATAAAAGTGAGATTTGGGGGTGCAGTTCTTTGCTCCTTGTGGACAGTCAAGAGGTCAACGTTGCAAAACAAAAAACTATTGATTGTTCCTCACCAAGCCAGCATTGTCTATCCTGCACTAAGAGTTGGGAGAGCTGTCTGGTTGTTGTTGTTGGTCTTTCAACTTATAGTAACCCTAAACCTACTGTTAGGGTTTTCTTGGCCCGATTTGTTCAGAGAGGCTTGCCCTTACCTTCCCTGCGGCTGAGAGAGTGTGACTTGCTAGGTTTGCCCTTGGTGGCTGAGCTAACAACGATCGAGCCCTGGCTAACAGAGTCGTGGTCCTGCACTCAGACCACTTGTTGCCACGTTGGCTCAACAAACAAACCAGCACGACAACAAACAAGAAGCTCTGCCCTCCTTATCTCCAGTCTGGCGGAGCATTGAACCAGGAGACCTTTGACACCAGGAGAAAGAAAGGGGCTTTGCCTGAGCTATGGCTGTCTCCTTTTCCCTAATGGGTAGAAGGAAGGGGTCAGAAAAGGGGTAAAACTGGCTTGAGGTCAGGTTGGCCTGGCAGCACCTTCAGAGGTGGCTTGCTGCCCAGGAAAAAACTGTTTGCTAGACACAGCACTTTGCAACACGCACCGAGAAAGAAAAGAAAAACCAAGGAACGGAACGGAAGGAAGGAGAGAATGAAAAAAGAAAAAAAGAAACATGAGATTTTCTCCTCTTTTCCTGTTGCTCTGACGGGTACCATGCAGGGCATCAGCTCTTCTTGTGGGGAAAGAGAAAAAGGGGGTAACAGGAGCGGAGTACCCATTCTCAAGGGACATGCAAAAGGAAAAAAAGAACAGGGGCAACATATAGGGGATACCATACTCAGAGGACATGTGGGGGTGTAGAAAGGAAGAGGGGTTATTACTGGGGTACCGTACTCAGGGTGACATGTGGGGTAACAAAGGAAAGGGGACAATGAGGTGTAACCATACTTGGGGACATGTGGGGGATTAGAAATAGAAAGAAAAAGGGGTAACATGGAAGGGGTACCACTGTTCAGGGGACATGTGGGGTGTGAACAAAGAAGGGGTTTCACTGGGGCACTATGCACAGAGAGGTTATTGGGGTTGGGGAGAAGAGAGGGGTTGCACCTATTTGAGGTGCAGGAAAAGAGAAGGGGGCACGTGGGGGGAAACCATGATTTGACATGGAAGTCGTACACAAGATGGGTACCCTGCTTAGGAGATTTGAGTAAGGTGAGGAAGGATACACAAAGGGGGTACCCATGTTTGAAAGGGCTTTTTGTGAGAGTGGGAAGTGAAAAAGTTGCCCGCCAAACAAAGACAGGTATCCTATTGACTGGGATTCGTGTTTGGTGAAGAAACAGGAAGGGGGTGCATGGGGGGGTGCCATGTTCAAGAGGGGTCTCTGTGGTGAGAAAGTTTTATGTATTCCAAAAAAAAAGGATTGTACCCGACTGATGGGATTATCAGAGGGAAATTTAGAGACAATGGAAGGGGACGGAGGGAACAAAAAAACAACAGCTGAGCCCAACGGTGCACTTCTCTCTTCAGCAGAGGAAAGCACAGCCTTGGTCCTTGCTCTCCATTTCCTGTGGCGATGGAGGCGGGAGAAAGGAATAGTTGTGTGTGGGATTGGAGGCCTTCCTCCTTATCCTGCGCGGCCTCTCGCTCTTTCCGCCTCCGCCTTCCAGACGAAACCCAAGGACCCCACAGCAGCCCAGGAAGCTGGGAGTTGTGCGTTCCATTCCCCTCCACCCACCCCTTTTCTCCGGCTATAATCATAGCCCAAACAAGAACGAACAAAAACAAAAAACAAAACGGACAAAAAAACTTAAACCCCCTCGAGGTGGACAAATGGGCATGGAAGGCGGTGGCATTAAAACCCTTCTTGCCCTTGGCTAACCAGGGTCAAACTAACAGCACCAGGCCAGCAATATGTGTAGAACTTTGGGGAAGGGAAGGGAACCACTTCGTTGTTGTCTTGTTGCCTTCAAGTTGGTTCCAATTTATGGCAACCCTAAAGGTGGTATCATGAGGGTTTTCTCAGCCAGTGTGTTCAGAGGAAGCGTTGCCATGGCCTTCCCTTGAGGCTGAGACGTGTGTGACTTGCCCAAGGTCAACAAGTGGGGAGTTATAGTCAAGCTGGAGACACTCGAAAATCTCTTATACCCAAACAGAGTTGCATTCCAGTACAATCCAACCACTACTGTAAGATTCAATATTCCCGGCTTGACTATGGAGTATGCCTTTACAAGGTAAACCTGGACGTGAAAAAATCATGCAGGGCCTCCAGATGTCGTTGGGAACTGAATCTTCCCAGCAATTCCTCACCTTGGTGCTGGAAGACGTCCAGTACAAAACAAACCATCTAGTTGTTGTTGTTGTCACTTGTCTTAACAAAAATGACTCTCATTTTATGGTAAACACCCTTTTTGACCATGTTAAACACCTGCCTTGACTAATGTCTCCTCAATTAGAAGGACTGAGAAGTATGTGATTTGCCTAAGGTCAAACACCAATGGTTTCAACCTTAATAGTAAGGGATTTGATCCAACGGCTTCCGTGGAGTTTCCAGAGTAGAGTAGACCCCCCAAAAAAATAGAGTAAATAAGCAACAATTCCTTGCAAAATTACATTTGCGGGCTAGGCTAAGCCTTGGAAGCTATTTCAAAGTAGGGATGTAAACGAAACACGCATACCTTTTCTTGAAAACTGAAAATGATCCCCAGATTCATGTGAAATACACCATTTACAAACAACAATAAAGTTAGACTGCATGAAAAAAACTTTTCCATTATTTGGGGACTTTGTAAAATTTTCAGGTGAAAACTACATTCATTCAACCCCAAAAAAAAAAAAAAACGTCCCCAAAAAAAAAATGGGAGGGAAACTTAAACTTATTACCCTTTGCAATAAATGGAGGATGGAGAATTTTGGAAGCATGTCAAAAAGAATTAACTGCCAAAAAGGTAAAAGAAAAATGGTAAATAAATAATGGTGGCGAGACTACGCTTGCATATACCCACATTGCCTAACCACGTACCTCTGTAACAGCTGTCACAAACAGTCCTGTAAGGAAGGCCAGAGTAAGGATTCACACCACCCACAAAAAAAAAAAAGAGATAGAAAGAAAGAGAGAATAGAAGGCAAAAACTGGAAAAAAAACGGAGGCGTCAAAGGTAGTTCAAAAGGAAGAAAGCTAAATTCAGATCTTTGAGCTTGGAAAATTTGCAACAGCCTGTGACCGCTAAACTTTGCCTCTTTTAATTAATTACTATGATTAGTAACGTGGCGGGCTTTGGGGCAGGAGCAGAAGTGAATGTCTTTGCTCCTATGGACGTCAGTGTGCTAACCGTGGGTGCCCTGTATTGAAACAGCATGAGAATCACACATGTGGACAGCAGTTGGTGTGGGTTTTGCTGTGCATATAATCCTAGGGCACACCTAGTAATATTTGAACGGTGCAAATATTTTTTAAACTACCCCTCCTCCTTTTTCAAGCAGCTTTTCTGGGTCTGAACGGCGGGAGACAACGTACTTTTCCACCCAGAAGGCATCGCTTTAAACTGCCCTGGCTCAAAAGTGATGGGATCTGTAGTTGGTGAGATATTATTTAGCTCTTCTTGTTAGGGAGCTCTGGTGCCACCCACAAACTACATTGGCCCTCCGCACTTTCAGCTTTGTCTTTTTGCAAAGATTTGATTATCCCAGATATTGATTCATGTGTTCTCTCTAGGATATCTCTAGGTCCTCTGATGCAACTCTGCCAGAGGTTGACCATAGAGTACACAACAACACTGGAGGACCTAGAGATTCTAAGAATAACACTTCTCTAGGCCTTGTAGGTCCTCCAGTGCAATTCTGTGCACTACCTCTGCCAGATGTTGCCATAGACGTGCACTGGAGAAAACCTAAAGAGCTTACAAAATAGAGAAGTTCTTCTTAAAGTCAAAACAAACGGGAAAATTTAACTACTTTTTCCATGGATTTCTGGCCACGTCACTTCCTGACCCCATCTCATTTGGGACACTTCACTTACACGTTTTTGGGGGAAAAAAAATCTAGGACGTGTAAAAAATTAGACCCCCAGACTTGTCATCATCAGATTTGCGGGCAAAATTCTTTATATTTGGGGAACATCTTACAGTTCTGGGGTATCTACAGGAGCCGAAAAAAAAAAAAAATAATAAAAAAATCGGCCCCCGCGCTTGCCGCATGCCGTCTCTGTCTTGCACTCCTGCCTTGCAAGAACACAGGAGCCTAAATTTGAAAAATCTCCTTGTAGTTTTGCCATTGGAGCTGTTCCAAGCACGTTTGCTTCTTACGTTTGTCTCCTTCCATCCTTTCCCCCAAAAACAAAAGGAAAAGAAAGAGAAAAAAGAGCAACAAAAAATTAGCATCCATCTCATACCTTCAGCTGTCGTTTTCTATTCGGAGCGCTTTCTACGTGAACAGCGCCGCAAGCAGAATTTCTGCCTGGATTGCTTGCTGTGGCGGCTACCTGGTTTCAGTGGGCGTTTGAAACAGAACGAGAAGAGGACGTCCCTGAATATTGAAGGCTGGACAGAGGTGCCCAGAGAAACACTCCAGGGATTGAACCGATCTCTGAGTCGCTTTGAGTTCTATGCTTCGCTGCAGGTGGTTCTTTGCACCGTTTTCCAGTGTTGGCTTTCACTGTACAGGTTTCTTTCTCCTAAGGCCATTTTGAAATCCAGCTGGTTCTGCTTTGCATTTGTTTACTCCATATTCAGGGCCCCGGATTTTGTGAAACGCACGTACCTATGGCTGTGCACCCTTCTCCGGCCTTGAGCCTTCCTGTCGGCTTTCAACTGTTCTCACCACTAATGATGGGTGTGTGTTGTTTACACCTGGCATTCATTAAATGTGTCGTTTGCTTTTGCTATTGTTAATACATCCAAACTTTTGGGACAGCCTGGTTAGCTGGTTGAGCAGGAGAAGCTCAAGACGGATGAAGACGGCAACCTGGTTTTTGCCGGAAAAAGTTAAAAATTAATTTCTTTTCTGCATATCTAGACACATAGATTTCACAAAACCATACCCAGCGCTTGTCAACGTACAAACCTCAGTGATGCACATTTAATGTTTGGTGTGTTTGTTTTTAAACAGATTGGTTCAAAGCATCTTCTTGTGTGGATTTTCAAGTCGATCCAACATGGCAGGAGCCACAGCATTCGACCTAAAACTCAGTATTTTTACTAATTTGAAGGATCGCTTGTCCACTTGCTGCAGTTCTTTTCATAACCTTATCAGTACTCTGAGAAATAGTGTTCTGCATCCCCATCTCGATGAAGTGCAGAGGTCTAGAGGTCTCCTATGAAGGGTTTGTGCCTATAGATGCTTTGAATATTAAATATCAGTCTGGTTTTGGACACAGTCCAAAGTGCTGATTGGACCGATAAAGCTCCGTATGGCCTCAGGTCCAGCTTATGTGAATGACGTATTCCTCCTCTACGAGTCTGCCCCTGTTTGGAGATCTTCACTTTGGTCCTTCTGTCTGTCCCATTACCCTTATCGGCTCATCTGGTGGGAATATGGGGCGAAGGGGCCTTCTTGTGCTTGCTCCTCCAACTTTCAAACTCACTCCCAAGAGAGGGACAATGGTGTCGTCTACTGCAGCAAAAAGATTTTGCTTCTAAGCGGCCTTTGTCTAAGAGGCCTTACTATTCTTACTGCTTGTGGGAAAAGGACATTAATAAGGGTATTGTCTGGCTCTGTGTTTTAATTAGTCTTGCATTTAACTGGCTGGCCAATAAAGGTGTTGTTCTCTTGGGATTTTGTCGTCACCTCTAGGGCTTCTTCCTCCATCTTTCTTAGTCTTTCTCATTGGCGCTTTAGTTTTCCAGACCTTTGACAATCTTAGTTGCCTCTCTGGAACATGTCCTACCTTATTTATATCCTTTTGCATTGAAATTGTGTTGCCCAGAAGGACATGAGATTGAGGAGGTTAGATGCTTTGCTCCAAGACAAAATGGATCCCCTGGATGCCATTTTGTCAAGCTTTGTCCCAAATGGAGACAAGCCATTTCAGTGCATTTTGGGGGGCTGAAAAGGGAGAAGAGCACATTACGGGTGATGCATAGGATGCGCCCGCCGCATTTCAGGGTTAGGAAATCTGTAGTGTTTGTGCAAAACCGAAAGTTGTACATGCCCAACCGCACGCACGTGTTGCCATTTCTTGCACATCAAAGCACATGGCGGCATTGTTTGTTAAGAGCTGCATTCCCACTTACAAATCCCTTAATGGGGAGGAAAGGTCTCCGTTGTTGATGTTTCCTTTGGGTTCTCCGAAATGTTCCTTCCAAGAAGAGAAGGAAGTCCATGTGGTGCCAGCTCCCTCAGCTTTCAATAGCTCACCTTGTTAGTGTTTCTCTCCAAATCGTCCCTACAGCGTGAGACAGATTAATATCTATGGCTGGTGACTGGCATCACCCAGTTTCTGACTGTCTGCAATGTGCCCTCAGGCGCTTTGGGGACAAAGGACATCTCTAAACAGGGTGCTATTTAGGGTTGTCACATCTCACAGCTTTGCGTTTAATATCAGGCCCAGGTCTCTTTTCTCCAGACCTCACAATACAAGGGAGGAATCTCAAGGTGAGAGCACTGCTTGGAAGGGTATACATGGTTGGAATCCTCTATCATCATCTATGTTACATAAATTGACATATATTTAGCTGTGCTGAGCCAATATGTTTAGTGGTTTGAGTGTTGGACAACAACTCTGGAGGCCAGGGTTCGATTCACGGCTCGGCTATGAAATTTGCAAAGAAAACCCCATGATGGGGGCTGCCACCCTTTTATTCTGCCATTCCATTGAATGGGACTTGAGCCTCCATGGATTTTGGGGCCCATGGAGGGAGAGTCCTGGAACCAAAGGCCAGCAAACACCAAGGACTTCTTCGAAATGGTTGGACTGCAACTCCCAGCAGCCTGGGAAGGGATGATGGGGACTGCAGTCTCAGAGGGCCAGACGGTCCCCTTGGACTCCTCCATTGCACTTAATATGATTAGAGCATCCATAGGTTTTGGGATGCATGAAGGGCCTGTTCTAATTGCTTGTACTGCAACTCCCAGCAGCCTGGGAAAGGGTGATGGGGATTGCAGTCTTAGAGGGCCAGAGGGTTCCCTTGGACTCCTCCATTGCATTTAGGTTTTGTGATCCATGAAGGGCCTGTTCTAATTGGTTGGACTGCAACACCCAGCAGCCTGAGCCAGCAATAGCCAGCCAGGGATGCTGGGGACAACAGTCTCATCAACCCTTTGACTCCTCCCATGCATTGAATGGGACTTGAGCATCGTGGGTTTACCCTTGAATGTTTTCTGAATAATAATAATAAATGATACATCTTTTAAATAATAATAATAATAATAAGTTTTATTTATAGATAAATGATAAAAAAAGAGAGAGAGAAGGGGGACTGAACCTTTGGAAATGCCAAACATTGGGCTAAAGAGTTTTGTTTGGAGAAGGGAGGCTCAGGTACCTTTTACCTGGGAAAAGAAGAGAGGAAGAAGGCATCCAGGTGCATTAGATGCAATCATCATCATCATCATCACCAACACATGAGTCTCCAACTCTCCATAGACTTTGGTTTGATCAAGTTCTGGCTCACAAATAACATT
>NC_056529.1:25504140-25509869 GCF_019175285.1 Sceloporus undulatus
GAATGAGAGGAGAGAGGGCTTCCTCTTCATTGCATTCCTGCCTCCCTCTTCTATGGAATCCTTTGCTAGTTTCTCCGAAAAGGCAGAGTGTCCGACGCGGGCATCTTGACCTCCCTCTTCCACACAACCATCCGCCATCAAGGCACACCGGCTTCAAAAGGATGAGAACATTGGCTGACATTATTTCGGACAGATACAAAGTGCATTTGCAGCTTTGACTTTTGCAGATTTGATTCCTTACAGATTTGATTAATATGTTCTTTCTAGCCATTTCTGGGTCCTCCAGCGCAACTCTGCCAGAAGTTGTCTATAGAGTTGTGCCGAAAGACCTAGAGATTACTAGAGGCAACACTTCTCTAGGAGTTTGTAGGTCTTCCACCGTATCTGCATTTGAGGACTATGGGTCATATTTGGAAAGCAGAGTTGGGAAAGGAGCGCAAGACTTTTGCCCATATGGTCATTCTGTTCATTTCCTTCATTTGGGCTACCTTTGCCTTGCAGAAATAATCCAGTTTGACACTGTTTTAACTCACAGAATCATGGCGTTGGAATGGCTCAATGCTATGGAATCCTGGGAACTGTAGTTTTATGGGACGGTTTGCTCCAGTTCAAACGTTGCCTGCCTTATCCACCTGAGAGCCTTTCTTTCCTATCAAAGCCCCCCAATTCCGCAAAGTCCCTTGAAGATCAATCAATAATATTGATCCATTTTGCACCTTTCCAAACCCTTGTCTACACTGCCACCTGCTGCTGCTAAGGCTCCATGATACTGTACCCTGTGATTTCTTTCTTTCTTTCTTTCCTTCTTTCTTTTAATTTTTATTGAATTTTCATACATTCAAAAGTACAAAATAAAGGAAGGGGGGAAAAGAATGAAAAAGCAGACAAAGGAGGAGAACAAAGGAAACAATAGGAGAAACAAACAAACAAAGTGAGCCTATATATTTATAATGATATATGGATTACAAACCTAACCGCATCATGTTTCCATTTCAGCATCGTCAGCATATGCGTCTAATAACAACTTTCCTTTCCACATTACATCCTTAACTATTCCGTCTCTTTATATAATTCTACTTATATCTGTATCCTATCTTAATACCACAGTTTCTCACCTTCTCCCATTTGTTTTCAAACTCTTAAGTTGTTCTCTCTTATTCTCAGTCTATCCATAATCAAAAAACCATATATTCTTAAGTTTCCAGTCTTCTGTAGAAGGGATTACATTTGATTTCCAACGTCTGGATAAAAATCCCATTCGTGCTGCCGTTGTCATATATAAAAGAGCGATCCCTTTATCGATTTGGACCCAATACTAGTGTTTCAGTGGCAAAGCCTGCAAATTTAAAGGGCAAATTTAAGTCGATTCCAATCCGCGTCTGGTTTGCACTTGTGCGGAACCGATTTGTTAAAAAAGACGTGAGTTAAATGGGTCTAGCGCATGGCCCCCATCTCTGAATCGCTTTGGCGATTTGGTTCAAGTGGGAACCAAGGTCATTTGAAACGGTTCAAACCGATTTGCGATCCGGTTTAAAAGCTAGTGGGAATCCAGTCATTGTTTGCATTCCTCCACCCTTTCAATTCCCAGTTTGGCCATGGAAACCCAGTGGGTGGCCTTGGGCCTCGATTTAAAATTGGGCAAGGATGGCAATGGCAAGGCCCCTCTGAAGAAGCTTGCCAAGAAAACCCCATCACAGGGCCGCCTTAGGGTCTCCGTAATGCAGACGACTGCACACACCAACACCACCACGATCTGCACAGTTGTGAATGTGTGATTCTGTGCACCAGGTACATGGGAGGCGACCGTGTTTTTCGGTGCTGCTGGTTGCATCCAAGTCCAGATTTGCAAAGATTTGCAAAGATGCAGGGCTGGGAAGAGAAAGAGACCAATGTGAGCTGCCTTCCTGCCCATTGCCACAGAACAATGCCAGCTGCCCCTGCGGTGCCTCGCCTGGCTTATTGGCCGTGACTTTCCCGACAGCGATGGATGGAAAACATTTTATCTCCTTCCCCGCGCCGCCCGCCGTATCCTTGAAATGCTTCCGATTTTCGGTTACTATGGTGACACGGCTGGGGCTTATTGCAGCCCGACTCAGTGGATGGTTGTTGTTGTTGCGGCTGCAGCTGTTTGCCTGCCGGATAAAACGAGCGCATGAGCATCACAAATGCAAATATTAGGCTCAGGGATGAGAAAAGGCAGCATTCACAAGTGTCATCTGCTTTTCCTGCAAGGACCCATGCAATTTCATGGGTGTTTGCAAACCCGTCAACTGTCCCACTTTGCAAGGGGAGTCCTAAATAACCCTCTGCCATCCCACTTTTCCAGCTGCTTTTAAAACGTCCCGGTTTCTCTCTCCTCCTCCCATTTTCCCTGTTTGTCCTCAGCTTACTTCCATTGCTGCAAATGCAAAAGTAGCTTGCTCTCAAATTAACTCAGCAAGCGGATCAGAAAGGAGAAGGGTGAGATCTTGCCCTGCGCAGAAGGCTCAGGCAAAAGCAAACTCCTGCGGCATCTCCTCACTTGTGGCAAAGATAGTTATAAAGGTTGGTAAACCCTTACTGCAGGAGAAGTGTGATGCAGCCCCGCAAGGTTGTTTCCAAAGCTCCTTGGCATGTTCCTGGCCCTAAAAACAAAAGAAACAGGTGTCAAAGTGGATTATTGCTGCAGTGTGGATTGGGCCTCTATCAAGCCTCCCCTCCTGATCTCTTTATACCAGTAAAGTAGACTTTGTGACTTCCATGGAATTTGGCTCTTTGTCAGATTCCCACAGAAGTGGCCAAAGTTGCCGAAATCGAGGTCAGGAAGGAGAACTGTAAATCACTCGCGATCCCTGGGACCTTGGGCTCCGTGAATCAGGGACCTCTCCCTTTCAGCCACTAAATATACCGCTTGACCTTTAAAAAATGCCAAGAGGAAGCCGTTTTAAGCTTTCCGATCCACAATTGAGCCTGTGACCTGAATTACAACATTAACTGCATTAAAGAAAGGAAGGAAAGAAGGAGGAAAAATGGCAAGAGCGAAGGAAACCAAAAGATGTTTGTAGGGATCTAACTCTTCCTTGATTTTCTTCTCAGAGTCGTTTGAGCCGTTTTCTTCCCTTTGCAAGAAACACATCTGCAAAGCCTGTTTGCAATTTGGGACTTCTGCGCAAAATCCGTACGTGGTGGTTTTGCACGGAAAACAGCCATTTTGTAGGATGCAGCCATGGCGGTTAAAGTGGTGCCAAACTGGATTATTTTTGCAGTGCGGATGCAACCATAGACTGCAATTTAGAATAGTCTCACCAAGCTGCAAATGCCAGGATGCCAAAAGGATGGAGCAAAGGCAGTTAAAAGCGGTTTCCAATGATTGCAAGAGCAATCTGGCAGATATATACCCTTTACGTTTCAACAGGAGAGGTTTAGTGCCTGCCTTCCTTTGCGAGGCCTGAACAGCTGTGCCCTGTTTTCTGCATTCAGAGGAATAAAATAAGAAACACAAATAAAACGGCAAATGAACAGATGGCGGCTGGCAGAAAGAACTACCTGCTGATCTCAATTTGCTAGAAACGGAAGACACAGCAAAACTTTCGCAGCATCCGGGGAGAATCTGTTTGCAGAACGAAAGCCGGTTAGCAGCCACAAGAGTAAAGGTTGGGGTGCAACCGTCCAGATGTTGTTGGACTACAACTCCCAGCAGCCCCTTTATCAACAACAGTAGGGGATGATGGGAACTAGTGTCCAGAAACGTCTGGGTGGGGTAGGGGTGCCAGGACTTCCATCCTGGTCAAAATCCAATTTATAGCTTGTGTCTCCCGCCTTATGCCAAATGCTGGAGACCAGAGGGACTTTGGATTTTGGAACAGTTGCATCTATCGAATGAGATTTCTTGGAGAAGGGACCCATATCGAAACACAAAATCCATTTATGTCTTGCATACCTCTTATACACAGAGCCTCAAGGTAATTCTGCTCTGTTCTGTTGTGTTTTGTGTACAGTATTTCCATGGACAGGGCAATACACAGATTAACATGGAAACCACTCCTCCCAACCCAGGGTCACACAGTATATATATAGCCATAATTTCAGCCCCAAAACGTGCCCTTGACTTATACATGAGGTTGAGTATCTATGGTTGACCCCACTCCCTTCCATGCCAGTGTTCTCCGAAGATGCCAGCCATAGATGCTGGCAAAACTCTTCTCGAACACGGCCTCATAGCCCAAAAGCCCCACCAAAACCCTAAGAGTATATTGCCACTCCGCCGTTTGTAAATTTCAGAGCTACTTCATGCTAACTTGCTTAAGTGTTTGTTTTTAAAGTGTCATGTTTTGAGATTTTAGGTGGTAATTTGAGATGGTTTAGATTATCTTAACGTGGTGAAACCTCAGGAAGAAGCTCTTCTGGAGCAGGGCCCCAGAAGAGCCCAACTCTGCAGCCAGCTGTTTCCCAGCCAATGCTTGCCTTCTTCGGCCGCAGTGCCACCGAGGAGCAGCAGGGGTCGCTGTTGCTCCTTGCAAACACAACTGGATCTCATTCTCTCTCTCTTCTCTCTCCATCCAGGTTTGTGGCTTGCTGTGTGTGTGTGAAGTGTGTGTTTGTGTGTCTGCAAAAAGGGGAGTGTGGAAATTGGAGCCCTCGCTTCCGACGGCTTCCAGTTCAGCCTCTGGATTCCCCCCTCCTTCCTTTCCTTTCCTTTCCTTCCCTCCCTCCTTCCTTCCATCCCTCTTTTCTCTCTCTCTCTCTCTCTCATTCCCTCCTTCTTTTCTTTTCCTCTCTGCATTTCCATGAGAGATGGCCGGCAAAGCTCCTTGCTAGGGGTCCTTTCACCAACCCCTGCGATCCTCAGATCTGTTAAGCCAACGCCTTTCCTTTATTCCCCCTTCCCTTGCAAGCTCCACAATTTTTCCATCCCTCCTTTCCCTCCTTCTCTCCATCCTCGGCTCCGGAAGGCTTCCAAACCTCTGGTTGAGCGTCTGCACGGGCAGATCTTGCGGGATAGATGCGCATCTGATGGCTGGGAGGCGAAAGAAGCCCAGGAGGGAATTGGGGGTCCAGATCCGAGCTGGGATTCCTTCACTCGTTGAGGAGGAGCAGGGGAGCAAGGTAAGGAGCCCTTTCTTTGTCTTTCTCTCTGCTTTCCTTGGCTTGGACGTTTCCCTTTAGAGTAGACCCATAGGGTGCATAGGATTTACCTCCGTGTCGGGTTGAACATTGGCTTCAGAAAAGAGGAGGAACTTGGATTGATGTCTTCTTTCAACTCCTTTGCGTGCAGGATCAGGACCTCCTTGCACGTCTGAATGCATCTCGTGTCTAGGAATGCGTGTCAAGGAAAAGCCAGGATCTGGGGGGGGGTCCCAGAGAGTGTTGGGTCTGATCCAGAAACTGGAGGTGCCCCATTGCCTTGCTTTCTCTCCCTTCTGTTCTTTCTTGACGCGTGTCAGGCCCCTTCACACGTTCTTTCCTAACCCTAAAGTCCAGGACTGTAAATGGGGATCTGCTGGAAACCAGGAATGTAGGAGCCTCAAGGGAGAAGATCTGGTGACACTGGGTTTTCTAAGGGAGGCCACTGTAGAGGATGTGGGTTTGGTGTGTTTGTGGGTTGTGTTGTGTTGTGTGTGTTTGTGAATGGTCCCCTGCCTTATTCCACACCTCCACATCCCTGCCTCCTTCTGGATTGCCCCAAACACATTCGGCTGCTTGGGGGTTTTATGTGAATTTTTCACAGACAAGGCGAAAAACAGGACAAA